>NC_141031.1:21920000-22220000 GCF_052040795.2 Danio rerio | reverse complement strand
GTAACAAGTGTCAATACAGTGGCCCTAGGGGGCCATCGGCCGCATGGCCGTACTGGCGTTAGTCTTTATGCCATCCCGGATGTGCTGACTGTTCAGTAACATGACAGGTTGGTGGCAGGTGTCTATGATGGCTTCTGTGCTCCAAAGAAGTTGGAGAATAGCTGTTGAAATGGCACCCACCGTGCAGAGCGATGTTGTTACACAGTCTTAGTATTTGCCTTCTGGCGCAAGGAGTGTCTTACTTGCATATGCCAAGACGTTGTCTCACTTCAATCGTGGCCAGCTGTTGACCTTCCGTCAAACAGAAGGACAGCCCTTTTTGACAGGGTGGTCACGGGTCGAAAAGTCTTTGAACAGTTCTTAATGACGTGTCTGGAGTAGTTGCACCCCCTTAGGGAGCCGCTCAGTTCAGAGACCTTGCTAGGCGGTAGTCTTTGCGCTAGCCACAGTCAACTGTTGTAGGCCATGGTCTATCTCCTTTGAGTGGCCAGACACGGTGGTACTTTCATTAAGGATGTCATCAATGTAGATGAGGTTACCTCTAACATAAGCATCGGGATATGCTTTGTTCAGGAGGGTGTTGCTTTCGACTGGTGAGTTGGTCTAGCCGACGGGGCAACTCATGATCGTTTAGTGTCTGTTGTTCAAGGTGAAAGCTAGCTTATGCTGGTCATTTGGATGTACAGGTATCGTCCAGAAGGCGGGGACCACATCAAGCGTTGAGGAGATGGTTGGTCCTTGAATTCTGGGCACTTCCTGTTCCAGTGGTGTCGTTGGCCCTCGTGACAATGGCATTTGCTGATTTAGCTTTCTATGGTCAGGCACCCTTCGACCCTGGGCTTGAGGACGGGCCAGATGGGTGCCAAGCAGGTTTTGTTTCGTAGCCCGATGTCCTTTTTCCAGCATGGAGTTGGATATTTCCATGTGAAGGTCAGTGGGACTTGCAGTCTAAAGAGTCTTTAGTGAGGGCACCGTGGTAGTTATACAGGATGTGCTGACGTTTGTCGGTTGGCCTCATCCTGCGTGGCCTCAGCATGTCTGTTCTGTTGAGGAAAGTGCCCTGTCTTCATCCATGTTAGTGATGGGGTGACGAGTGGCTGGGCACACGGCAAGGAGTCCTCTGTGAGCTCACTTCTGCCTACCGGTTCTTTGTTTACTGGTAAGACAGACGTGAGTGTGGCGAGCTGGAATGGAACAGTATAGTCTGTGTTTTCTAAGCTCCCCTCTGGTGTCGTTGCATGTAGGGTGAGGCCACTAATTGGCCCAAGAGTTCAAAGTCATGGAACTCGTAGCTGACCAATCGTCCCAGTAGGTAGTCTTTGGGGATTTTTATGTCAGTTGCCATGCAGCTATTACACAAGACATATACTGTTCATGAGGACAGTTCAATTTAGTGTATGGCTTCCAGGTTGAGGCCCAGTTTTATGCCTTCTGTTGTTGGTTGGAAGAAAAACCCAAGGTGTGGTTTAGAGTTCGGCCTTTCATATGGGGAGCCATATAGAGCACCTATTTGTATAGGCTGGCACCACAGAGTCTTGTTTGATGATGACAGAGCAGGCCTCTGGCATGGTCTGGCCTGAGTGGGGCTTTTGAGGGTGACAGCCATTGTTGTTGGCTGTGAGAAGTGTGGGTGCCTATCACCAGTCGTTAAAGGTGTCTATATATATGCCTGAAGATGTATCAGGCTATTAGCTCTGATGCAACGTCGTGCGGCGGGGCCGTGAGAGTTAGGACGGGATGGGTCAACCATCCGCCATTCCGATTCAAGTTCAATGTGCACATGCTGTTGGCAGTTGTCATGTGTGAGAGTTCAGCATTTGGACAGTAGTGTGTATGCTTGTGAGTTGAACACAGGTCTGGGGGTGTGTTCAGGCGGAGTGTCGCACAGTGCGAGGCTGATGGCTGCTGGGTTGTCTGCTCACAGTGCAAGTACAATGTCATTCACAGTCCGGTTATTCAACATTAAGCCCTTTGAGGCCTGGGGCAGCAAGCGTTGGGGTTGCTAGCTGGTTTGAAGACTGCAGAGTAGCGACCTTGACCCCCTCTATGTTGTTGAGTTTGGGTTCTCGCGGGTTCCAGCAGTTTCCCGCGACCTCGGTGACCTGACAGTCTGTTGGGGTTGACCTGACGGCTGTGAGAGAGTTCTCGCACTTGGGCCCAGATTTTAAAGGGGTTCAAAGTTCGAAAGAGGTTCACACGTACGCAGCGGATTTTTACCATTCAGCAGCAGGTATGTGCCCATTGGCGACGGGTACACGGGGTGCACTGCAGTCATGGGGACAGTCGTTACTTGAATGGGAGCGATGTATGTGAGTTGAACCTCAGTTTGGCTGTATGATTTGCACCATCAGCCTGCCTGGTTGGCATTTAAGTGTTCGTTTTAGTCTCTGAGCTCTTGCTTTGAGTTACTCAAACAGGAAAGATGACATTATTGTGAGGTCTGCTTCCATGCTGACGCGCGTTTTTCATCTTTCTTTCATCTCCACGGTTACAGCCAAGTAGCGCGTTGTTGCCACGCCATTTTGTTCAGGTTCCCCAAGAGTTGAAGTGCAGGGGCCTGAGCAGTTGTTTGTACGCAGGTGTGGCTGGTTGGTGAGCTGTGGCTCGGGAGGTAAACAGACAACCAGACCAGTGTTTCCTGGTACCTGAGGTTTCAAGCATGGTGGCACTGGCTGCTTCTTGGGGGAAGCGTGATGCTGCAGTTAGACGCACAGTCTTTAGCTTGTGTTGGACTCGCAGTACTCTGCGGGGATGGAGCAGAAAGCAGGTGTTCAGGGGGGTAAATGGTTTTGGACCCCCCTCTAGTCATAAGGAGTCTGGCTTGACTTCCTGTAGGGCCCCTTCAAGCTTTTTAGCAGTTCTACTGCTCATGACGCCATGGTGCCGTTGTTTGGTGTCAGGTTTTCACCTTTGGCTTTCTCTGGCGTGTAACTAGCTGGATGCTGGTTGCTTGAGCTCCTAGCTACTGCAGGTTGGTCATTCCTTGGTTGCTGTTAGGCTCCTTTTGGGCTGCTTGTGGTGAGTGGCTTGTCCCAGTGTGTCTCTGAGCATCCTGTCTGGTGTTGGGACATGCGCCTTCCTGGCGGTGCTGTCCTCTGCTGGCGGAGAAAGGCTTTAACTCACTGTTGAAAGTCTTGCGGCTGGGAAACAGTAACGTGCCTTTTAAAGTCAGCTCCGGATGAGATTCTGAGACAGGGTAGCTCGTAGGTGTTTGATAGGCTTTCAAAGCAGTCTTTGTTTTGAACAGATTTTATGAGCTAAATTCTGCCGCTGTTGGGTGGTCAGGGCGTGGGGGCAGGGCATTGCCCGTGTGCGGACTCACCACAGAAAGCAGGCTTTTGAGAGAGAGAGGATCTGGAAGGTGAACTCCTCCTCCGTCCGTGGCTCATTTCCTGTCTCGAAGTAGGGTTGGTGTAGTCGACTGCAGTATGCTTGTGAGGTCTCTTGGCTGTTCTGAGACCCATGGCGACAATCAGTCCTTATTCTGACACGGGGTCAGGTAAAACACTCTAGTAAGAGCTCTTGCATCGGCTCGTAATCTGCTTTGATGGCACGGCGCTGTTGATTCAGGAAACTTCTTGCCTCACGGCTCGAAGTAATTCTTAGCAGATACAGTTTGTCACAGAGAGTGGCACTTGGCCTCTGTGTAAAAGTGTAAAAGTCAATGTCTTAAAATTAGGAGTGCGTGTCGTCGCCTTCAGCAAGGTTTGGGGTGAAAGTTGGCATTTCCCTGGCCAGCTGGTTCAAAGTCTTTGGTTGACAGATGGTGTCTGTCGTGGGGGACCCCTTTGGAGGGAGTCCTGGCCCTGTGTTGCTGATGGGCGTTGCTGGAATGCTGGCTGGCGGGGCGGTATGAGTTGGATTCACCCCCCTCTGCTGGTCTATCCAGTCTTGGCCTTTGGGCTGACTGCGGCACTTCCCCTTTCGGATAGTCACATGGGTTGTAGAAATGTGACAGTTCTGGGTGAACTCTGGTAGGTTCATGCTTAAAAGTCTCTTTGTTGGGTTCCGTGTTGGAATTTTGCTCGGGCCCTCAGCCGTTGACTTTAGAGGCTTTGACCCGAGCTTCACTGTCTTTAGTTCTGCTCTTTACAATAGTGTTTCAGCTTGTAGCTTTACACTCAGTTCATCTTTGGCTTTCTCCTCTCGTCGCTCCTTGTGTGCGTTGTCCGCTTGTAGCTCCATCGGGGCGCGTGTAGTCCGTCCATTTGCTCCAGAAGTTCGGCGTCCTTTTCCCTCGTCGTCTTGCAGGCGTCCTGGGCTCGATGCTCCAGCTGGTTGAGACCCTTTCCTATGGGTCTGGCCGGTGCAAGGGTGAGGTGTGTCAGGGCCCTGGAGAGTTGAGTCCGGGCTTGGCTGTCATGGCTCCGGGCTAGGTCGTTCGCCCTCAGCGGATTAATGCAGATGTCCAGCTGTTCTCTGCTTGGCCGCTGCAGCTCCATGGCGTCGTTGGGCAGGAGGTTGTGGGTTAAGCACTTAACCAGGCCTCCAGTTGGTCCCAGTGAGCAGCGGGCTGGGCGCACTTGGCATGCTGGTCTGTTGGGTGAGACAGAGATCACAAGGGAGAGAGAGAGAGAGACCCACATGGCCAAATCGAGTGGATGTTAGCATTGTGCTATATTATTAGTCTGACAGGGTTGTCAGCTAGGGGGTATGTGCCGGCTAGACGTTGGTCCTTTTAAGGATCCTCTGGGGGCCGGACAATTCGGATGTCGAATTTGGGTGGCTCGATAACAGTTGATATCTACGTACTGGCCTCAAGGCTTTTAGTCATGCGCCAGGCTGTGCAAATTATCAATCAATTATTTAAATCACCCTGGTGGTTCTCAATGGCGTGGTCTCTGAGCAGGTCAAAGTAACTAAAAATAATTAAGTAAATAAAAATAACAGTAACCCAAAAAACAAAAATGAATAATACTAACGATAAGTTAGACAAAAAGGCACCTCGCTCGGATGAACGAGTGTACAGGGAAAGAAAAATGAAAGAAAATACTAATATGGATATCAGTAAATATGAATAAAAATAAAACTGAAAGACAGACAAGGATGAGAAACGAGGGAGAGAGAGGGAGAGAGAGAGAGAGAGAGAGAATAGCAAAACCTATGGGCATGTCTAAAATGTTCGTTTTATAGTCCTGTAGTGGGCTAAGTTTAGACTAGGTTTTACATGCTATTTACACTTGGTGGTAAGTGAAAGGCATTCAGATGAAGGTCGCAAGAGCGTGCTATCTGACTAGACTTTCCCCAACTCCTACTGCAGTCGCTATCAGATCACTTGCCTATAATGTAACTCGGTTGTGAACTCACACAGTGTAGGCTTTTAGCACAATACGTAGCACTCAAGAAAGTCACTGACCGCCTGGCATGATTCAAAATTGGGTTTTGCCTGATGATTCCGGTGCCGCACTAGGCCTGTAGAATGAGGTGGCCAATCTCACTCAGGCGGGCACGTGTGTGGAATCATGACAGGGTAATTAACCAAGATTGATCGTATGCCAGTTGACACGGATGGTGCTCCTTGGAGTACGATTGCTGATGCCACTGTGATCCACACAAGCCGGAGAGACAAAACGCCAACGCATCCTTCAGCAGGGGTCAGTTATGTCAGACAGATGAACCCAATCTTTTGATCTGCAACCTGAATAACCTGTACGCTTAACCACACAAGCACAGAGGACTCGGGTCCGGATACGGGCAGTACTATGGATCTACTATTCTGGGCGAGCCAGTTGGAGTAGGAATCTTAGTATGCTGTAGTATCTGATGGATAGAGAAGGTTATCACCCTGTGATGGAGGGAGGCTAAAGGAAAATTAAATCGGCATAAAAGAATCTAACAGAATAATCATAATAATCCCCTATAGTTAAAAGCAGTACAGGACGGGTTAGAAAGAGTAGAAAGAGTGCCTTAGAATTCAGGGGCATCTACAAATATTAATGGGTTAGCCCAACATGTTTTGATCAGATGTGGGATCTATAGATTGATAGCTCTGAATTTAGCTTCAGACTAATACTTGCCCTAATATAGTTATACTTTCCCTATAACCTAAGAGGTGAGGGAATAAATAAGGCATGAGGAAAAGATGGAGTAAAAAAAATCAAAAGGGAAGAAAAATTATGCCTATTAATGATAATAATAGAGAGATTAAAGGCTATTCCCCAAATAGCAAAACCAACAAAATTAAAATTAAACATGACCTAAGTTTAGAATAGATTATTGGGAACTTGATTAAAAATCAAGTAATAACAAAATAAACTGGACAACGGTATTAAAATGAAAAAGACAGAAGGCAGAAAATTAATTTTAAAAAAAAATTGAAAGTAACAAAATAATTCATAATACCAAAAGAAATAAAAACAGACCACTAATCTATACTTAGGTAACTAAACTATTGTTTGGATAAAATGATAACAGGGAAAATAAAATGCTTAATCGAAATTAAAACAAATTAACTCCAAACTGTTTGACCATTTCAGACCATTTGAGACACAATGGTGGGCGGAACTGATGTGAGAAGAGCAGAAGGAGACAGGGGGGGATGTTTCCGAGTTGCACTTCACATTCGGTTAGCCTTGTGCTAAAGTTTGTTAAGTTACAAAATGTGAAGGGTTGGTTTGCTTAAGCATTAGCTGGCGTCAGCCGCTAGCAAGTTGTTACGAGTTACGCTTCGCATCCGGTTAGCCTTGTGCTAACAGTTTGGTAATATTAAGACGCGAAGGGTTAGTTTACTTAAGGCTAGTCGTTAGAAGCTAGCGAGTGGTTTTGCCCTGTGATGTAAGCCGCGTCACACACTCTGCCTCCTGAAAGGCGGATCCTATGCTTTGGGGTGGTGACTACGTCATTCACGCATGCGTGCGCGCGCACGAGTTACGTGTACGAGGAGGCAATGAGCGCTCGAAGAGCCTATTTATGAATGGGAGGAGTTCTCATTCATAACTTGGTATGCGGCTGACTTCACAAAGGCAAAGCGCGAACCACTAAGATTCGCATAAACGGTCATTATATATCATGTTGCCGTAACACTGATAATAATATTCAACCATTACAATTAGACAAACAAACATAAAATGCGAGACGTCTCTCGAGGCGGTGCACGTTTGTACACATATTTGGTCCGGACGAACATAACTGAAATATGGGAATTCACATCCATATCAGATTTCGGTACCATTTAAAACAAGCTTATAATTCTGAGAATTCCTTTCGTCATAAAGCGGTTAACAGGCAAGCTTGCAGCTCCCAAATACATTAATTTAGAACCGTCCAGCAGTTCTGAAATTAATTTCGCACGGCGGCGAAGCAAAGAGGTTAAACGTTAGGCAGCTAATCTAACAGTTTGAAACCACGGGAGAAATAGTCTAGAGGTTTTCTAGCTATAAAGAAGGCCTTTTAAACGGACAGGTTTGGGGTTTCCAAACTGTCTTACAAGCGCTGAGAGAGGCGTCTTTTCCTCCGACATGCACACTAATATATTTAAATGATTTGCGGAACGTGCGTCTCAGCAAAATCGATTTAAAATATATATGAACTGCAGTTTAAACTGTTAAACTCTACACGGGCAGCTCTCTGCTGTGTTTAGTGAACAGAAGGGCTAAAGGAGGATTTTCGTCCTCCTAGTTTTGAAGAAAAGGAAATGCTTCTCGCGGTCCTTTTTTTCTTCTATAGCGCGCTTAATAAATCACCATGAATTGGAAAGTTTGTTTCACAGCATATGTTTGGAAAACTGCCCGCATTCTCTCCACCAATATATGTAACATGAAATTAGCTCATTTTATGAATATTAATAATCAACAATAACGGTTTATTCTTAATTATTAATATTCCGGCTTAAGCTTCAGTCAGTTTGGTCAAACAAACATATGATTGTAAATGATCATACTCGCGCGACCGAGCGGATTCCCAGATTATGAATATCAATTATCAACAATAACGAATTATTATTAATCATTGATATTCCGGATCAATTTATTGTTAATTTGACCAAACGAACACAAGCAGAGCCGCCGCTCTTCCGAGCGGACACGGTAATCTATTCATTTAGAAAAAGGGAATTTAATTGCTACTTCTTGTGAAGTAGATTAATCATTCAAAAGTTTTAAACAACTTATAATAGCTAGGCAGGGGAATCTGTATTTCAGTGACATTTTCTCGTGAGGCAAACAATACAATTCATTTGATTATAATGGAATTTATTGACTAGTCAGACGTAACGAACAAACAAACGCACAAACATACATTAAACACAGAACAAAGGTAAACCACGCGGAGATATCGGGTCTATAGAACGTGTAACAACAAAGAGAAATAGTAAAGCGAGGAGATAGAGATTTCAGCTAAAAGAGTGACAAAACTTTCAGTTCCACCCGCACCATTAAGGACCACCAAGGTTATAAAAAACACCTTTTTGATAAAAGGGGCACAGCTTAATCGTATAACTAAAATCACCTGGTTTTTCATGTCTGGAGGTCTCTTTTATGCGTCTCTCTTCCGTCGTGATGAAAACTACTCTTGATGTCCTTTGATGCGTGGAGTTTGTAATGCAGTTCGGACGAACACGATCGCAAACTTTAAACTGAATTTACTTTGCCGGAAAATAAAGAAAACGTGGCGGGAAAGTCCATGCGGCTGTGAAGAGCCGTGTGGCCCTTAAAGGGACCACCGTCAATGATGTTCCCTTTTGGGACGTTCTCTTTCTGCCAGATGTTTGGGAGGGCAGAATGAGTTATACCTGCGGGTCACGTGACGACCCGTACAGCATTCTGACCAACGATTTCAGGGGAAAGTTTGCGCACGAACCTTCCTTTGTCTCTGGGCTGCTCGTATGCAAATTTGAGCGTCCGCCTAAAGCATGCGGACAGGCATTTAATACAGGGCTTTAAAGAATAAAGCAATGCGAGTTATGGTCTCGATCTATGCATCATGTGTTGTAAAATGTCAGCAGAAACCTATCGGTACCAAACATGGGGGGGTTGAGAGTACATCAACATAATTTTTCATATCCTTACAATATTTATGCTTTACAAAGGCCTAAATGGAACATGCATACAGGTTATAAGAGATGTTACACAGGTAAGAAAAGTCAGAAATGAGATACAAAGTTTACAAAACATAACACATTGGTTTTGTGCTCGTTCTGGATTTGATGAGTTCATTTTCTTTCTTATCTTATCTGTCATGTTCTTTTGAAGTAGGCAGAGAGTGGTTCTGTGAAGTCTCCCAGACTTGTTAACATGTCACCACGGATTACTAAGCCAGACTTTTCGTCGCCAAGTGATTTTATTGTCCTGGCGATTCACCCAGATTGTTTTCTGGAATGTTAAATGGAATGTTTATCTCCAGAATGCAGGTTACAATATGTTACACCGGAGAAGCCCTGCTGGTGGTCGATTAGAACTTTTGGCTACCGCACAGACCGGACAAGCCAACACAAACTCACGAGTGTCCGTACTATCGAGGGCCACCAGAACCGTTGCTTTATTAACCCAATGGTGCTCCTTGGTGGCAGGCTAGCTCAGATGAGTGACCCCACTGTAAAACCTTGGTCCGGACCAACTCAGGCACATAAAGCAAATTACTAGGGCACTTTGTGGGCGTAACGACGGTGCGGAGTGCCTTGTGGACTACAGACTCAACCCCCCAGGCTACCCCTCCAACCACACGTTCGGGTGGGAGAACAGGAAACGGAGAGGTGGGTTTGGGTTCAACCTCACTCAAATGCGACAGGGCATCTGCTTTTCCGTTCTTGGACCCTGGGCGATATGAGATGTGGAAATCAAACCGGCCAAAAAACAATGCCCAACAAGCCTGACGAGAGTTAAGTCGTTTGGCAGATCTAATGTACTCCAAATTCTTATGGTCGGTCCAGACCACGAAGGGGACCCCCGATCCTTCTAGCCAGTGACGCCACTCACCCAACGCCACCCTGACAACCAGTAACTCTTTGTTCCCGAAATCGTAGTTTCGCTCCGAAGGGGTTAGTCTGTGGGAAAAAAGGCACAAAGGTCTATTTTGTCATCCTATGATGACCATTGGGACAAAATGGCCCCTACACCTACCTCTGCCGCATCAACCTCCTCCACAAACTGACGGGACGGGTCTGGATTGACCAAAATGGGTGCAGAAATAAAGCGCCTCTTCAATTCAGAGAAGGCAGTTTGAGCCTGAGGGGACCACTCAAATCGTTTGTGGATGGAGGTGATATTAATCAGAGGTAGAGCAACTTTTAATTGACTAAAATTGCGTATGAATTGCCTGTAAAAATTGGCAAACCCCAGAAACCGCTGGAGCGCCTTGTGACTGTCTAGGGTGGGCCAATCCGCAACAGCTTTTACCTTGGCAGGATCCATTCGCAATCCCTCGGGCGACAGAACAAACCCCAGGAACGAAACCGACTGTGTATGGAACTCACACTTCTCCACCTTGGCGAATAGACGATTCTCCAGCAGCCGCTAAAGCACCTGTCTGACGTGCTGGACATACTCCTGTTCATTTTGGGAAATAATCAGAATCTCATCGAGATAGACGAACACAAAGCGATTTACCATGTCCCTGAGCACGTCATTGACGAGTGCCTGGAAGACCGCCGGTGAATTCGAGAGCCCAAAGGGCATAACAAGATACTCAAAATGACCAGTAGGGGTGTTAAAGGCGGTCTTCCATTCGTCCCCCTCCCTAATCCGAACTAGGTGATAGGTGTTGCGGAGATCTAATTTAGTAAGGATGGTTGCCCCCTGCAGGCAACCTTCCACAACCTTCAATCAAGTTTGCTTTTCGGTCTTTTGTTTCGGAACCTGTCTCGTTTGCCCAGCTTTTGTGGTTCGTTTGGCATATGTGAAACCACCAATCGCTCTCGAATCCACACCAAATCAATCGCTCTGAGATCGCTTAAATGAGGTGGTCTCGGCTCAATCGAAACGAACTCTGGAGCAGATCGATTGCAGAGAAAAAGCGATACGATCCGAGTGCGGTTACATTACAGTGTTTTATGGATATGTAATAGGCATACGGCTATATGAAGAGAAAATTATGAGTAGGGCAGGAAGTTTCGTGAGTCTCTGGATGCCCGCAAACAAGTGATAATCTCCCGGTAATCTCGCATCTCCCTCCCAGTCCTCATATAGGCTACACACCCTTCTCAACCCTCCCTACCGCATCTTTCCTCACTCTTTAGACACGTTGCATGCACCTTGTCAAACACCACCAAACCACCACCTCTCGTGACAGCTGAGCCGGACTGTAAAATAAACCCTGACACTCTGACCAATGTGAGGAGAGTTTACTCACACGTGACTTGTTTTAGCTCTTTTGGTCCGATTAGAAACTTTGCAGTGTGAAAGCGAACCGCTCCAAGAGCAAAGAGCAACAATGTAACATTTGTAATCTGTTTTGGAACAGCTGAATCAATTCACAGGTGTTAAAATACCCTTTAATAGGAAAAACTTTGGGCACCCCTACACTATATAAACAAAAAAGTTCATGTCTTTCAAAACAACATTTTCACTGAGGTAAAAAAAAAAGTAAAACCACCTTTGAGGAAATCTTTTTTAATATGTCATTAATGTAAAAACCTACTATCTTAAAAAAGTAGTACTTTAAAATCAGATACAGGTTAAATATTAAAACAGCTTGCCATACTCTCCAGCTCAGGGAGCACATTGATGTCTGTGTTGCACCTGTCTGACATTTGCGATTGTTAAAATGTCACCGGTGAGGATGCGCGTCTTCCCTTGTGATGCTGCATCATGATAGACAGTGTGCATTGTGTAAACACGAACGTGAACAACACTCACTATCATCTGTTCATATTGCGAAGGCAGTTCACAAAGAGGAGCAAATCGTAACATTAATTGTGTCTGCGCGTCTGCTCATTATTTGGTTTCTCTCATTTGTGCTCATTTCACCCCCGGAATGCAAATTTTAATCCTGATTATTTCCGCCAGATTAGTGGTGCAGAATAAGAAGAGGGATAATGCATTTACACACAGCACAATTCCACAATCTTTTATGTTTAAGCGTATTTCACTTGCTTTGTGTTTTTGGCGTGAGTGTGGTGATTGGGTTAGCAGGCTGGTGAGAAAATGGAGCTGAAATCAACCTGAACATTGAATGCTGCACCCTCTCCATTTATATATAGAGAGAGACGGTTGTCAAAAATAATCTGAAATTCAAAGGAGGAAGTGCTCATTCAGAAACAGCCAGAGGGTTCAACACTGCAGCACCACACCAAAGGTTCCACTTCAGTCCAAAAAAAATCGTTCCCTTTCTGTTAAACAGCAATAACTCAATTAAATTAATTAGATTATGTATGACGATTGTCATCCAATCAAATGGCGGTAAGGCTAGGCATGTTGTAATTTAAAAAAATCTACTACATTGAAAAGCAGCCTGCCATCACTTCACTCCAGACACAGACATAAGCCACATTACAATGTTTTATCCAGATTTGATATGTTTGTCAATATTTCAAAGATTATATGTAAACAGGAGGGATTGCACTTACTAATTAAAGTTTAAAATAAAAAAAAACATTCTTTCGGATAAAACATTGAACTTTGAGCTTTAAATGTGTTCAAAATCTGTTATTAAAATGAAATCTCCAGGAATGCAGATTGAACATTTTTATATTTATATAAAAAAACTATATCAATGTATAATTCCTTGCTGAAACAATTTTATATGCAGAATATACGGATTTTGATCTTGAGCATATAACAGATGGAAATATCTTAGATGTGGACATTTTGTGGAGTGATGAGCAAGATGAAGATAAAATTTGTTATAAAAGGGGCAACCTAAAAATTAAAGTAAAAATGTAATGTATGTTTTTTTGGAATTTTATGTTGGTATACTGTTCTGACCAGATATCCATTGAAATGGACAAAAATATTTATACTTACAGGGTGTTGAATTTTTATTATTACAATTTGGTTTCAGGCAGCACGGTGGCGCACTGAGTAGCACAATCGTGTTTCTGTGTGGAGTTTGCATGTTCTCCCGTGTTTGTGTGGGTTTCCTCCGGGTGCTGCAGTTTCCACTACAAGTCTAAAGACATGTGGTATAGGTGAATTGGGTAAGCTAAATTTTTTCTGTAGTGTATGTTGAATAATTGAATAAAATGTGTTTGCATGTTTCCCAGTGATGGGTTGCAGCTGGAAGGGCATACGCTGTGTAAAACATATACTAAGCCAAAAAGAAAATGAATGAATGAATGAATGAATGAATGAATGAATGAATGAATGAATGAATGAATTTGGTCTCATCAATAGTAGCCTCAAGAACTGTAAAAACATACCTTTACATTTTTCAGAACCTTAAACCGAACATAATTCGGGTCTGAATTCGAATTAACTCTAAAATCAAAATCGTTTTTATTTACTCATCTTTTTTTACTCATTATATAATTATAATACCCTGATATTTTCTACATAGAGTGTTTATTTCTTTGTGACATTGTTATTTCATGAAAATTACAAAACACAAAGGGTTCTGGGTATTTCTAGCTTGAATGGGATATATGCACAGGGACGTTTCATTTTCAGTAAGCCAGCCTAAGAGATTCCAACGAACTGTCACATCATTACAAAATCGCCACGTTTAAGATCTGATTTACCTAAAAACTCAATGACCTTCACTGCCTGATTGATCTACAATATGGGGGTAGTGCTCTTGCCTTACAGCAAGAAGGTCGCTGGTTCGAGCCTCTGCTGGGTCAGTTGGCATTTCTGTGTGGAGTTGGCATGTTCTCCCCGTGATCGCGTGGGTTTCCTTCCGGTGCTCCAGTTCCCCCACAAGTCCAAAGACATGCGGTACAGGTGAATTGGGTAAGCTAAATTGTCCGTAGTATATGTGAGTAAATGGGTGTGTATGGGTGTTTCCCAGTGATGGGTTACGGCTGGAAGGGCATCCGCTTCGTAAAACATATGTTGGATAAGTTGGCGGTTCATTCCGCTGTGGCGACCCCGGATTAATACTAAGCCGAAAAGAAAATGAATGAATGAATAAATACTGGATAAAAAGCCCTGCATTAAATTCCATTTTTCTGCACCATGTCTTTAAAATTTGGAAATTAATTTCACGCCAGTATTTTCAATGGAGTTTCTGTGCGAGCCTGCTGTTGCTGATGGCGTTTGCGGTTAAACGGTCGTTTCGTTTTTCACTTGAACAAATAGATTATGTATGCTTAAGTCTATTTAAGTGATTCTATTTTAGTTACATTACAACATTGATGCTATGAAAGGAACCATATAAAAATGAAAATAGTCAAATAAAGCTAACACTGGAACTTCGTCGTTGGCTGAATGACATCATTTTTCACAATTCATAATTTCAGTAGTTAACTGTAAAAACAAAATTATTATTTTTTACTCATCTTTTCTGCATGTATGTGTACATGTGTAAAATAAAAGATAAATTATAAATAAAGCAAAATAATATGACTTAACTCAAAATATAAAATTGTAACCTTAACAGAAAATAGAACTACTTCCTTAGCAACTATCTGTAAGTTTTAGTAAAATATAATAATAATAATAATAATTTTATTGTATACCTAAAAAGTCTTAAATCTTTCCTAAAAATGTAAAACATTAAAAAATATTTTAAAAACGATGACCCAATATGAAGGAAAGATCAATAATGATGCTTTACAGGTTTTTCCATATTTATCATGCACTGTATTGGGTTCAAGCGAAATGTGTTGGTAATTTTTTAACATAACAGTGTCTTTTTTTACTGACACACTGACCGACTATTTAACTGATATTAGTGTAGTGTATAATACATTTTACTATAATAATGCTGGTGACTTAACTGCGTAAATGTACAATTTTAAAGATTTTTTTTTCTTTTAAGAAAACAACAAAAAATAAAGAGAAATAAGAAATAACTACTTTTTAACTACCTTTGCCACATGATGGTTTGCACGAATTATGGGAATAACTTCAATTAAACTGTAAACAATAAGTAAAATGTGGTGCCATTATTCCCCTCACAGCTCACAGTATAGTAAAAATACTTTAAATTTATAATTTAAACATAAATTATAATTAACAAATGACTTCCTGCAGACCAAGTTTAACCCCAAAACAGAAGTATAATTATGGTATTGTACTGTAAAATAATAAGAAAATGATCTGGAGGCTATTAAATGGGGGTATGGCAAGTCAAAGTTTACTCTGTTAGTTTTTATCATATTTGTGTGGTAACTTTACTTTGGGGTGATTTTACAGTAAACTCTTTTTACATTAGCAGTACTGCTTTTACTTACAGTACAATATTATTATAATATTAAGATATTACCGACAAACTGTAAGTTACTGTAAAAGTAGTAAAAATACCCATAATGCAGTGTACATTACAGTAGTGTACTGTACAGAATGTAAGCAGTTATTTACTGTGCATTTTTGCAGTAAGTTACTTTAAAATGCAGCAAAGTCTAACAGTGTGTACATATACTAACATAATCTACGATACTAGTATTTAAGTACATGATGAATAACTAAATTAGACTAAAACTGAATAGTTAATTTCTAAATGACAGATATCGACAGATGTCAATAGCATTAAATTTTGTTGATTTTTCACTAATAGTATGAAATAGAACTATGGAATAATAAGTGTTTAGGGCGACGCAGTGGCGCAGTAGGTAGTGCTGTCGCCTCACAGCAAGAAGGTCGCTGGTTCGAGCCTCAGTTGGGTCAGTTGTTGTTTCTGTGCAGACTTTGCATGTTCTCCCGGCGTTCGCGTGGGTTTTCACCAGGTGCTCCGATTTCCCCCACAGTCCAAAAACATGCAATACAGGTGAATTGTCCGTAGTGTATGATTGTGTGTGTGAATGAGTGTGTGTGTGGATGTTTCCCAGAGATGGGTTGCAGCTGGAAGGGCATCCGCTGCGTAAAAACGTGCTGAATAAGTTGGCGGTTCATTTCGCTGTGGCGACCCCGGATTAATAAAAGGACTAACCCGAAAAAAAAATTGAATGAATGAAATAATAATGGTCCAATGATAGTACTAATAACAAATCACTACATTGACAAACAATATTCATTGGCTTTACAGATTATTTTTACAGTAAGTGGCTGAATTTAAACTAATTAAGTTGAACACTACTAAACCTAATTAAATTGAATGTTTAAATTCAGCCTATATAAATTGTTTGCAAACACTTACCTTAAAAAAAAATGTAAATCCAATGAATAATTTTTTTCTGTATAGTGTCTCACATCAATATTACAGATGTATATTTAATGTTACTGTAATGTGAATAATAAGAAAATAACCTGGAGGAACAAAAAACAGTGAATTGTGTATGTGGATGTCATGTCGAAACAAAAGTGTGATGAAATTTTCACAATAATAGAGAAACCACAAAGCCAAATGTACTTCTTATCAGTTTTCAGTGTGCAAATGGATTATTTGTTGCAAAACCTTATTTGTTTGTAGATGATTTGTTTTAAATCAATTGTATGGAGGTTGTACAAACCAGAAGCGCAAGCCATAATTTCAAACAGATGCAGAAAAAGGTGGGCATCCTCAGTTTACACGGATTCTCTTCCTCCTGTTTTGCTAATGCTTCATCGAGCTGCTCTGAACCCCTCGGTGCGCTGCGTCTGGATGCAGCCTGAACCGGTTTTACTGTGGGAGTTGCAGGCTTATACAGTGTGGCAACTGTTGGCACAACTGGAGGAAGAGATCCAGTCATGTGGTAATTGTTATGTGCCGCTCAGATTCTCAGTGCAGGTTAAGCGACTGCCATCTTTCCTTGGTGTGAGACAGAATGATGTTGATTGTTCCCCAGGTTGCTCCACCATGCGTATGGATTCCCGAGGCTTATGTCTGTGCTATTGTGCCAAGCTTTACTCCAGATGCCAGTCATGCCACATCCAGGCTCTTCGCAGGCAGAAAAATTAGGAGTGACGAGTGGCACCGTGCCACCACACATTCAGATAATACTGCTGTACCTCAGGCAGCATAGTAATAGAGCATTACATAACTTAATTTACGTATTATATAGTGCACTAGCAAGTCAGGGTTGGAAAATAATTGGGGCCTGTGGCAAAAATATACTGCCAAAATAAACAAAAATGCTCTACTGATTTAGGATAAGAGGGCAAATGTGCACCACTAAACTATTATTAGTATAATAGTTTATATTATACTATAACCCACTCCGTTAAAGGCTGAGGCAGATTTATATTTGTGTCGCTACTTTGCAGTCACAGATGATGGACCTATTCTTGAGCCTTACTTAGCACTACATTGATGATGATTAGATGGTTGAGATGGTATATTTTAGATTACATTAAAATTATTATTTACATTAAAATATGTATTTACAGAATAACACTGTTCAATATATTATTTACAGGATATACAACAGTTATGTTATTTTATTCAGAAGCGTAACTGCTTATTTTCTACGTTTAATATGAAAAACACTGACAATAATTTCCTAAATGTTTCCAAAATTGCAAGTTATTTACTTTCATTTTTTCATAAGTTTTAGGCACTGTGTTTTCATTTCAGTTGTTCAACGTTGATGTTCAAAAAATAATCATAGATAGTAGATAGTGTGTGTTTCCTTGAATTATTTTAAAATCAAGTAATGCACCCTTCATTCAGAAATCTCTCACTTGTAATTTGTGAGCATTTGTCAGTGAACTATAAGGGCAAAACATTTAATAAATAATTTAAATAGTAGTTTATCAATCGTAATTAAGTTAAAATGTTCAATTAATCGAGATTTTGTTTTTAGGCCAAATCACCCAGCCCTACACAGAATCATGCAACACAGGCTCATTGTAAATACATAAGCAGGGCTACATTTTTTTTTGCGAAACTGCAAAAACGTTCCTCCTTTTTTGCACTACTAATGTTTACAGGGATAAATTATCAATGTATAAAGGGTTGTCTCTGTGCGATTCTTCCCAAAGAACTGAATAAATACTACAAATGACTTAAATCTGTGTGTGATTTATAATCAAACATGTTCACCTCACCCTTTAATCTCTGCAAGAACAACTTTTCCGCCACAGTCAGTTTGCTTGGAAGCTCACCCTGTATGGTGCTGTACTTAGAGTCCTGCAAACAGTGTTAATTTTGACAGCAAATTTTGATTTAGTTTTAGTCTTAGTCTTTTGACTAAAATTCCATTTTATTCTAAGTCATATTTTAGTCATCTGAATCATTTTAGTTTTGGTCTAGTTTCAAAAGATTTTAGTCGACTAAATTTCAGAAGATTTTAGTTGACTAAATCTACTCTAGATTTAGTTGAATAAGATATATTAGGTTTAATTTAAGTTTAATTTAATTAAAATATTGTATACATGCATTTATTTATACAAATAAAATAATTAAAATAAGCAATATAGGTTTTGCATTAAAGACCAAAAATTAGATATGCATTGTTTATTTAAATCATAAGTAATATGTAAAATTATGTGTCGGCAATCAATATATATATATATATATATTTTTTTTTTTTGCTTGTTCAAACTACTTATTTAAAATAAGCTGAATCAACACAATTCTTGAGATTTCATTGGGGCGACAAATTTTTTTTTTATGTTCAAGCTGTATAGCGCTGATTAAACAAGTGGCAAATAATAATGTGTTATCTTGTAAAATGATCACTCAGTCCCATGGCTCTCTTTACTCACATCAGATTTGTTGTTTTTATCAGATTTTTCCTCCCCATACAGTTTACGGTCTTTTTCAAAAGCTGTTGCCATTTCATTATACACCATCAGAAATAAAGATACAAGAGCTGTCACTAGGGTGGTACCTTTTCAAAAGGTACATATTTGTACCTAAAAGGTCCATATTAATAACACGTCAACACTTAACAAGCGGATGGACCCTTTAAGTACAAACGTGTACCTTTTGAAAAGGTACCATCCTGGTGACAGCTCTCTTACCTTTATTTCTGAGTGTAGTTTAATAAGACAGACGACTATATGGATGATATTTTAATCAAATCCCGCGTCTACTATGGATCAATCATTTTTGAAATGTATGTGTGTGTGTGTGCATTCTGCAAAACACACCAAGATTAATTCTGATTGGATATTTACCAAAAAGACAAAAGTGAAGTCTTGGGTTGGTGGTTGCCGGATGAAAGGGGAACTTTTGTACATTTGTGTACATTTATGTAGTTTCTGCCCTTCACATTAATTAATGCAAGCAATAAGGTTTCATGTGTTTATTGTTTATTGTTTGATGTGTTTGATGCATGACTTAAAGACCTGTCAGCTGCTATACTGTGCTCATATCATGCTAGTTTTTGTTTCTCATGATGAATAGAAAGTTCAAAACTGTCTTCAAAAAATCTAAACTTAATACAGATGTTTTTGACGGTAAAGAATAACATTTTTAATACCTGAATAATAATAAATATTTAGGACAACCAGCACCATGTGGCACTGCTGGGATTCTAAAAAAAAAACTAAAATTTGATGATCTCATTGAAAGTATTGAGGAATTAATTGACGTATTGATGGATTTCTGATTTTTACTACTTTCAGTTGTACGCTTATTTGGATGACTTCATTTTTATTCCTTGTTTTCTATGTTTTATTTTATGCCATACCCTTACTATCATCCTGTATATGATTATTATTATCAACCTTTGTATGCCTGACCTTTATACTTTTATGAAGAAGCCATGTTTAAACAGACTAGTCTGATTAAAATGGAAAGATACTTTGCAAACACGGCCAGAAACAGGAAAATAATTAAAAGAGCTGGATGTGTAATTAACATAATGGGAACAGATGTATGGAAGTAAGGTTATAAGGGCACTTGCGTTCTGTTTCATGCGTGACTAATGCTCATGCACACCTGCACCCATGCTCAGTTACAATGACTTCCAAAAAACTATGAGCCTAAAACTAGCCATATGGACTTCAGCTGAGCTTAAAGTTGACTGCTCAATGTACAGTGAACAAGATATATTTGGAGCATTGTTTTTGCTGAATTGCCACATTTGAAGTAGGAAGAAAGTACCTTAACTGGTCATGGGTAGGATCCCTAAAAAACTTCTATCAGTGGTAAAGAATTACTCAAATGGCCATGGGTAGGGAGCACCTGGGAGAGCTGAGATCCAATCAGTGGAGAAGCTACTAGAGACGTGCTAATGTGTAAATTTGGATGGAGTGTTAAAGAGTGGTCCACTACAATATCATATTTTAAACATTGGTTGATGTGTAATGTAGCTGTGTGAACATAAACAACAACTCTGAATGTAATACGCTCATAGTTAAATGCAAAGGGAGACATTGGCTTTTATAAACTTAGCTTAGCAAAGCCTACAGCGAACAAAGTTTGGAGACTTCAAGAAAATACATCTGGGTAAATGATGTCATAAACTCTTCAGGTAATGTGCATTCACCCTGCACAGCGAAGGGGTGTGGCCAGATGTGCTGTAATGTTATAACAGAGATGCTTCCTGGTGACGTAGATCTGATCTGCAAATCACAGCACAATATGTTAGCCGGCCAAGCAGAGCCTCTTGTGGGTGGGCTTTCGGAGGAACTAGGAAATATGACAATCGTTTGCATGCTAGTTAAGTAGCTGTATATAATCAAAGTAAGATATATTGAAAAAATTACTTTATTTTCTATAAATGAAGCATGAGCACACATTGCTTTGCATTTTATAAACACAACCAACCCTTAAAATACACTCTGGACCACCCCTTTAAGACAGAGAAGTGTATTTCATCAGGGTACGGGGCTATACTCATCAGACCTTAGGCCGATTCTCTCTATTTTTACTGTTTGCTGTGACAATAAATGCTTCTGCCTAGCAACTTTAAAGACTTCAGACTTCTCTATTTTTTTAAAAACTTGTTTTTGCAATCCAGAACAATTTTCCACAACAAAAGCAACAAAAATATGTATGCTTGCCTTGGGCAAAAACGCTTTGGTGCTCATGCACCCTTACTGTAAATAAAATATATTATTAAAAGCCATAAATTTATTTTATCAACATTTCTTAATTTCCCAATAAACCTAAATTAACTCAAATTAAATGTGTATAAAAAATTATAGAGACTTTTAAATCATTTTTTTATATTCTTTAAATTATAACAGTTGTGTTGATTGTGTACCCTTAAAGTAACCGAACTTGCATGTGCATACAGTTACTATTTAGCCAAGAATCAGAGTGACTGGCCCACTGAGTGTGCCATTGTCATCTGTTCATCCCCAGAGCTTTCTGAACCCAGGTGTTCCTCTGTCTGAAGGTGTGATCAGTGTCGACACCTGTCTGTATGTGTTACAAACCTTTAAACAATACGCTTTGTGCTTCTTCAGCATCACCAAATACGTCTGTGTGAAAACAACATTACCGCACTTCTGTGACATTTGCTGTTTTCTTTATTTGTGCTGGTGAAGACGAAGACAAAGGGTAGCAGCTGAGATGGCATCAGGTGTGTTTGTGTGTGCACGTTTGGGCTCTTTCTCATAATAACAGAAAGAACAGTGATCAGGCTAGATCTGACCTTGGACTTGCAGGCAAATGCAGATCTAAATGCAAGAACACACAAACACACAGCGAACTTTAAATGAACAGTGCCTAAAAAGCTCTTCAAGGCTCATGTCCCTGCAGGCTTTATTCTGACACTCGCACTTCCTGAAGTCTTTTTTCCCTCATTCTCAGTGACTGCGCGAGTCCCTTAGGGAGCGTATGATCTAAGTGAAATTAGGTGTATGTCCTTTATGTGTGTGTTGTGTGCAAAAAATAATAAATAAATAATTACATCAGCCATCTGGGATTTGATTTCAATTGCATTTCTATATCTGCATGGTTTTATATGCCAAGTATTAATTAACATTTATACATTTATAAGAATTAAGCTTATTTTATTTCCGTTAATCTTTATGTTCCCTGATTTTCTCCCTTTATTTTTTCAGTGAATGCTTCTGTACACCTAAAATATGCAAATATATGCACACTGACTTGCATACTATGCATATATACTTGCATATTATTATCTTGATTCATTCTCTGGCTTTCTTGGTCAGTTAAAGAAGATCATGATTATGTAATGTAGCTGAGTTGGAATCAGTACAGTGTTTCTACACACTTCAGTGAGCTTTATGAAAATGTCACTGGGCACAGAGCTACCCCTACAAAATACTGAATGGGAAACTGAATAAGCCACAATGTATAATCGTGCTTGCAAGAAAAAAGCTTCTCTAGACACTGAGTTTGAGTAATAGTTGCCTACTTCATTAAATACAGAATTCACCACAGATTCAGCAACAAAAACTTTAATGTTCTGCTGAAGAAAAGAAAGTCCCCTACATCTTGAACGGCCTAAGGGTGAGTGAATTAACAGCAAACTGTCACTTGTCAAAAAGGAATAATCGTGCTACTAGCAAGAAAAAAGCTTCTCTAGACACTGAGTTTGAGTAATAGTTGCCTAATCCATTTAGATTAATCTCTTTAACTTTAAAAATAGGCTATTCTGTTAATATTTGATTGCTACTTCAGTCAGAAAATGAATTTTGGACTGTCAAAGCGGTGTTTTATAGCCCAAACAAATTGTAATTTGAAAGCAATATCGTCCAATAACGAAAAACATAACGGCTACGGTTCATTTGATCAAATCCAATCAAATCCTGTCTCCAAGGAACTCCAAAGCGTCTCTCAAATCCAAACAAGCTCGGTTCTATCCGTAAAACAACTACGGTTTTTGCCGAACACACTCGTTTTTTTCGCGAGAATGGAGCGATTTTTGACGAAGCTAGAGGGTTGATTGGAAACGTCTCGGATCTTCTCGTACTGAGAAACGATTTCAGCCGAACTCACTCGTCTCTTTCCGTCTGGAGGCGCGAATAAAGCCGATTCCATGCTCTGCGCTTGCGACTCTGGCACATCACTCATTTAGCGTTGTTTTGGTCTTGACCTATCCTACTTACAAGCGCGTTTTCCTCAAACAGCAAAATGGAAACAGCTAACCAGGTAATAAAAATAGAGTGTTGTTTTACATTTGACAGTAAATTGGAGACTGGGGATACATGTTTAAAACGTGTGTGTAATTGAACTACATTAAATAGCGTTATCATGTTCGTTTGGTGTTACAGATTGTGTCACTCGGGACATTTCAAGTGCTTAAATTACCTTTGGGATTTATTCGTCTTCTGGAATGGGTAAGTGTGCTTAAAGCACGCGGTTTTTCCTCTCACCTTTTCTGTAACTCTTTCCTTTACTTTTTTCGATAAACTTGGTCCAGGCATGTGCAGGAGAGACTGATTTTTTTTTTTTACTATCGTTTCGTTTTTACCATCACGTGCTGTTTTAATAAGTTAATGTACTACAGCCATGCATGTTTACTATAGGACCCTTAATCCATTTGCGCATTTCTATTAGCCTGTAAGAAGCATTGGAAATGGGCATGTTTACCGAATATCGTGCATATTTAAGTTTTGCATAACTGTAAACATGTAAATTACTCCTTATTAGTGCAAGTGAGATATTTTTATGTCATGATTAATTGCATATGAACAGAGGAACATGCTTATATAATGCACCAGCAGCCGGTTCAGTTCATTGGTTTTGCTCTTTATCACTTTATTTTTGAATATGCCTTCCAAACCTGATTTCTGAGCAAACTATAAATAAATAATTAATATAATGACATTATAGTAAAAGCATTGCAATTGACCTTTTTATTTTTTCCTCGTGTGTTCTGTCTATGCATAAGAGCTTGTGTGTATAAACAGATGTGTAAATACATGTAAATACATCACTTGCTTTGAAATGTGTTCTGTTTTAGCTTAATCTGGTGCACTGAAGCCAATATAATAAACTATGTACAGAGAGAGAGACATGTTTGTTTGCATAACGTGTCACTTGCTTTATACTTGATGTAGCCTATAAACACTGGTTAAGTAATTATGAACATCTTGCTTGATACATTACAATCATCTAAACTAATTTGGGGTGGCTAAAAGTCAGTATAATAGGGTTGAAGGTATGATTTTCAAATGTAACCCATTGGTCTGATTTCACCAGAAATTACAATCCTGCCACTAATTGTAGCCTCTAGTGTAAAGAAGAAGAAAAAATAAGCTAAATTGTGTTTTCCTACGGCCATCTGATGATTGTGGGTTAGAAAAGTGTGTGTTGGACTTGCCATAGTGTCACACTCTGGTGCTCTGACATAATCTGGTTGATGAGACCCAGAACGTAACTGATCTCTGAGGACATTTCCAGCTTCTGTGCATGTGTGTCCATCTGTAAGTCTCTCTGGAGTGCTACTGCTGATATGTGGCTAACATCAGACCCTTTGCACGACACTTCAGGATTTCCAGAAACAATTAGGAAATTGTCTTGTAAAATGAGATACTATCATTACAACATGGCAAGACATTTGTAAAACTCTGATTAATGTAGTCTGATTTATCTTGCCTTGAAAACCTATTTGGAATGTCAAATTTGTGCAGCCTGTTTTTTTATTAACATCATTACTTGTTGCCTAGATTATAGAACAGAAAGGAACTGATAAAAAAATGTAAATGAGTAACTTGAATGCAATATAAAGCACTTAGAATGAATGCTTTGCAAAAGGCATAAATGTAAATGTGAAATAGAATAGAATAGAATAGAATAGAATAGAATAGAATAGAATAGAATAGAATACTTAATGTAATGTAATATAACCTAAGTCACTTTGGCTGTAAGTCTTTGCCAAAAGTATAGATAAAAATATACATTTATGTAAATAGAATGGGAAAAAATAGGATAGAGTATGAGTAAACTGAACTGAGCTTCTAAAAAATGTGAATGTCTATGTTGACTGCAATGAAAGTAACTCTGCAAAGAGCATCTGTCAAATGCAGAAATGTAAATAAAGTATAGACTGCAATAGAACTGAACATAACTTCAATAGGGTTGAAATTAACTAAAAAAAATTAAAAGTGTACCTTGAATGCAGTGTTATTTTAAATAGAAATATATTTTAAAAGCATGGAATAGAATAGAATAGAATAGAATAGAATAGAACAGAACAGAACTGCTAAACATATAACATGTAAATATGTAACTTCAATACTGTGAAAGTCACTTTGTATGAAAGCTTTCTTTCAAATGCATAATAATCGAACAAAATAAAATACAAATTATTAAAATGCAAATGTGTACACTGACTGCACTGTTAGCATTTGCAAATATGTATATATGTAAATTCAGAAAACAATAGAATTTTGTTAAAAAAAAGAATACGTCTGAACAGAACTGATAAAGCATTAATGGTGTACCTTAAATGCAAGGACAAAAAGATAAAAGCATGTGCAAATGTAGAAAATTATAGAACATTATAGAATAGAATAGAATAGAATAGAATAGAATAGAATAGAATAGAATAGAATAGAATAGAATAGAATAGAATAGAATAGAAATGGAAATGTGTACTTTAAAAGCTTAATGTAAAAACATAATTTAAATAATAGAAAAGAAAATGTAAATATCCTCAGAATGCAATGTCACTTTGGACAGTAGCATCTGCTGTAAATATAGAATATAGTGGTAAAATAGAAGTATATATATTGTATGCAATAAATGGCACTTTGGAAAAAATAGAATAGAATAGAAATGTAAATTTGTATTTTGAATGCAATGCAAGTCACATTAGATAAAATCAAAATTCCAATATATATAGATATAGATATAGATAAGTAATTAAGAGTTTCGGATGTAATTTTGTCCCATTCTTCCTGCAAACAAGTCATACGATGGGCAGCAGTATAGGGCCTTCGTTGCTGCATGTTGTGCTTCAAAATGTGCCACACATTCTCTATTGGAAACAGGTCCGAACTGCAGACAGGCCAGTCAAATATCTGTATTCTATTCCTCCACATAAAGGAATTTGTAATGTGTGCAAAATGTGGTTGTGGATTGTCTTGGTGAAATGTATATACTGTATGCATATAAGACAGGTCGTAAAACAATAGAACGCTGGTCAAATGAATGTGTTACTTTGCATATATATATATATATATATATATATATATATATATATATATATATATATATATATATATATTTTTTTTTTTTTTTTTTTTTTTTTTTAATCAGAAAAAGTATTTGTATCTTCAGCTGTTCTCACGAAACTAACTGGTCAAAGTCAAAAGGTCAAGTACTCTTCCAGACCCTTTTCCATACTCCAAATGTATGGAGAGGAGGAAATTAAAACAATTATTTCATCATCCACAAACTACTCTGAGCAATGCAAATGTGAGGCTGCCATAAGTGGCAACGCCATTTTGGATAATTATTGCAATTGAATGCTGGGGGATTGGAGGATGTGATGCATCTTCTCCTGAGGAAATTAATCTCCACGCTCTCCATTTGAAGTGTCCTCTGAAAAAAAAAAGCTTATCACAGGGGAAACATGCAGTCCTAATCACTTTTGGTCACACAGTGGCTTTTCTTTCTGTCTTTTTGTGTGTATCTCTCTCTCGGCAGGTCTTTGGTTTTGTCTCCTCTTCTACAGTTTCCACTCTGCCATTTTTTTAAACACAGTGATTCCTCCACAGCCTTCCTCTTGAAATTTGCTCTCTCCCACATCTCTCTCTCATTCTCTCAAAAGCTATTATTTGTGATAATTAACCAATTCTTAAGCTGTTGAAATGAGATGACTCAGTGAGACCAATGACCCATATAAAATATGCAAAATAATATATCTGGTACACTTTTGTGACAGGAAATAACAGAATAATAAAATAAAATATAATATGTTTCTATAGGGGGCGTCACGGTGGCGCAGTGGGTAGCATGATCGCCTTACAGCAAGAAGGTCACTGGTTCAAGCCTCGGCTGGGTCAGTTGGCATTTCTGTGTGGAGTTTCCTATCCCATGTACTACGGGTGCTCCGGTTTATTGATATGTTGTATAGGTGAATTGGGTATGCTAAATTGTCCATAGCGTATGAGTGTGTTGATGTTTTCCAGTGATGGGTTGCAGCTGGAAGTGCAACTGCTGTGTGAAACATATGCTGGAGTTGGCAGTTCATTCCGCTGTGGCAACCCCTGATGAATAAAGGGACAAAGCCGAAAAGAAAATGAATGAATGAATGCTTCCATATGTTTAGTTTAGCATTTGATGTATACTCACAGTCAAAACATTGTAAAATATTCTTTATTTTGCAATTGCATATTAAAACATGAGATTGACCAAATGTTCCTAAGGACAGTGTTTTTATTATAGAGTGATTAGATTAAATAGGAAAATAAGATTTTTTTTTTTTTTTTGACAGATAGTGCAAAAGATGAGGTAAACAGTCAAAGTCCAACAATAGGGAAAAGTAGTGCAGAACAGCCCTGAATGACCGCTGACACCAGCCACAGAAGATTACAAGCTGGAGGACTGCGAAAGAAAAAAAATACCAGACTAGGCAGAAGGTGGTGGAGACCTGAAGACGCACAGCAGAGAACAGAGAATGACAATCTCTGTATTAGGACAGCAGATAGCAGTCAGGGACTCACATGTGTCAGGGCAGGACAAGTCAGGACAGACATGGGGAATACAAAGGGACAAGAAGAAAACACAAAGAAATACAGGTAGAATAACTCTAGGCAAATAACAAAAACTAAAATAACTTAATACAAAGGCGTCACGGTAGCACAGTGGGTAGCAGGATCACCTCACAGAAAGAAGTGCACTGCTTCGAGCTCTGGCTGGATCAGTTGGCATTTCTATGTGGAGTTTGCATGTTCTCCCTGTGGATGGGGAGCATTTTGATTGATGTAGTGGGCAACTCTGGCCCAAAATGCCAGGGCTGATTTTTTGTCCCAGTTCAGCCCTAATCATAAGCATATTCTTACTCTCTCACTCACACACACATACTAATTCAAGTATTGTGTTTAAATAGCTGTCAATTAACACAAAGAATTTCAAACATTTGTTTAATTTAATCTGCACTAAGCTTGGCAGGAAAGGGGTGCTCTGATTTATGATTATTTTAGTCTACTTGATACATCAAACGTTTAATGACTCATACGGTTTATAGAGAGAGCACAGAGCAAAAAAGCTGTTTAATTTTACTTAAATAGAAGTTAGGAAAACAAATGCTATTGAATTGACTCTTCGCTAAGCCCCGTCCTCCTTTCGTGCCTGGCACGGCTTTTACAATGTGTAAGCGCCAGTGTCAGACATTGCCAGGGATATAATGCCTACGTTGCACGCTTACACAGAGCCCAAAATAGAAGTTTGTGATTGGGTCAGCCCAATGTCAATAAAGAAAAGAACCAATGGGCTGCAGATTGTGTCACATGGGCCGCTCTGTCTGGAAAAGAAACTTCTTACTTTCAGAGCGTCACAGCTCACAGGATCTTCAATCACTTAGGCAGACAAAACATGATAGTCTGCTAAGTGTTTTATGGGCCGATCAGATCATAAGAAGATGATCAGCCCGGCCCAAAAAGTATGTCGGCCCAGCGGGTAACTGCCCGGTCTGCCAGATGGCCAGTCCGCCCGTTTATGATGAGAGCATCTGGCAGAAGTCTTGAGATTGAAACAAATCACATAGACTTGGATGGATACCATGCAGGTATATTTTTCTGATATCCGTCTAGTTGAAGTGACATATTTGCATGTTCTCCCCGTGTTCGCATAGGTTTCCTCCAGGTGCTCCGGTTTCCCCAACATGTCCAAAGACATGTGGTATATGTGAATTAGGTATGCTAAAATTGATCTTAGTGTATGTGTGTGAATGAGTGTGTATTGATGTTCCCTAGTGATGGGTTGCAGCCGGAAGGGCATCCGCTGTGTAAAACATATGCTGGAAAAGTTGGCGGTTCATTCCGTTGTGGCGACCCCAGATTAAAGCAGAAAAGAAAATGAATGAATGACGTGACATATTATATTTTCCAACATATGCACTTACAGCACAGGTGTGAGTGAACTCACTAGTTTAATTGGAGAAGAAATCCAACATGCGTGATATACAAAGAGAAGATAAATAAAAATGCATAACCATGTAGAGACATAAATAACATGCCATACTTACAACATAACACATGTACAACATACATACAACATAACATACTTACTTACTTTTAATATCATAAGTTTTATATTTTATATTGAAGTTGATATTTAGCCGCACGATATTGGTGTTTCGTAACATCTTATTTTTATGAGGTGGGTCATTAGTTCAACACTCAACCGCCAACCTGGAGGACCAGGACACACACTACAGACTTAGCTAGCCCTTGATTATGGATTTGTCAGGGAAACAGGAGCACCTGGAGGAAACCCATGCAAACACAGGAAGAACATGCAAACTCTGCACATAAATGTCAACTGACCTAGCCAAGGGTCGACCCAGCAACATTCTAGCTGTGAGGCGACAGTGCTACCCACTGCGCCGCCTATTGCACCCACCATCTATTTAGTTTGTTAACTAATAGACCTGTTCTGTATAAAAGAAACTTCTGTTAATTTATATCTTGACTTTAAATGGGGGTGGTCAGTTCCATTGGGGGGCATAATAAAATAGTACTAGAAACACTAGTAAGTGGAGGACACTATACACTCTCAGAAAAAAATGGTACAATGTTGTACCAAAGAACGTTCAAGGTTACAGAAGTAACCCTTCGTTCGCCGAGGAGGGGAATGGAAGTGCTATTAAGTGGATTTGATATTGAAAATCCACGTATGGGAAGGATTCGGTTCAGAAGCCGCTTGTCTGAAAGAGTATTGAACGGGCCAATGAATGCAATGAATTGGCAGCGTAAGCTTGCACAGGTGTGCTTCATTGCCAATTATCCTAGCATATAAGCACACCTGGAGCAAGCAAACGCCATCCTTTTAAGCTGAAGAGACTTTCAAACAGCTAAGGGACAGTCATTATGGCAACGGAGTATAGCACTTCCGTTCCCCTCCTCAGGGAATAAAGGGTTACTTCTGTAACCTCGAACGTTCCCCTTCGGTTGGGGAACTTCAGTGCTATTAAGTGGATTTGATATTGAAAATCCACGTATGGGAAGACTATGGAAAGCGCCATAATGACTGCACCTTACCAACGCCCCCGATGAGGGGATAGTCAAGCAAGCGTGACGCACCCACATCATGGGAGGTGCGGTCCTCCAACGTGTCCCTGGCCCTAATTTATCCTACTTCAACAGAAGTTTTACGGATTAGATATATTTTTTGGGAAGTTGTGAGCATCTAGATAATTCTAGGAAAATACGACAGTACGTTGGGAAGCGCGCAATCCCGATAGGGAAGACGCTGCGGAGGCCATACGCTACCCAAGGAGGGAATAGATGGCAGAATTTACATATGGACTAGCCCTAAAAAGGGGGAGTATGCATAGCAAAAAAGTGGTTAGCGGAGAGGGAAGACACGGGTCCACCCAGGGGGGGGGGGACTTAACCGTGGCGGAATAAGCATATGGGATCGCCTAGTGGGGATCACGCATAGCAGGCACCTATACCCAAAACGCGGGCTGACCAGCGGGCAGACCTACAGTGTAGTGGGCCAGCAAGTGACACCTCCGCTGAGTCAGTGCTGGGGGCCACGGAGGAATCTCCAGGGCTCACCTGATGGGGAACTTTACTTACAGATAAAAAGGCGCACGTACCTCCATATTAGGGAGAATGGCGCAGCAAGCGTGTTTAAACACCCTACCAAATTGTTTCCTCAATCACCAAAGGGTTACCTAATACCCTTGAGGAAACCGGCTCCACTCGCAGATTGTAAAACCTTGCAAATGTGCTGGGTGTCACCCAGCCCGCAGCTCTACAGATGTCTGTTAGAGAGGCGCCGCGTGCGCGCGCTCGAGAGGATGCTAAGCTCCAAGTGGAGTGCGCAAGCACTCTCGGGGGACGCGGCTCACCTCGGCTCTGATAAGCGAGAGAATGGCATCCACAAACTAGTGGGACAGTGTCAAACTAGTGTCTTCAGGGACAGAAAAATACTGAGTCAAGGATCGAAGGGATCTGACGCGGCTCGTGTAACGAGGGCGAGATCCTAAGAGGGCATGAGAGGGGGCGTGGTGGATTAATTCGCCTAGCGCCCCTGAGGAACCGGATGATGAGGTTATGCGTTCCCACGATGCTGCCAGCCACCGCGTCATGAAAGCGGAGATGGCAGCCACGTAACCTTGTGTGTGGAGGGCGACAGCCTGCTCTCCAGCTTCTCTCGGCGTAAAGAAAACACAACGCTGATCTGGCAAATTACGGGGGTCTTCTCTGCGAGAGATGCATTCAGTGAATAGACTCCACTTCAGGGCATAGGCGCGCTCGGGGATTAAACACCGCAATCGGAGGTTACCTAAGTCTTCCTCGCGTCTAAGGACCTCCAAAGATTGGCGAGGGTGCCAAATGGTGCCCTGTCCCTGAGAGAGTAGGTGCTCTCTCGAAGGGAACTTCCAGGGGAGGGCCATCGCGAGGAGGGAGAGCTCTGACATCCAGGTCCGGTTGAGCCAGAGGGGCGCAACCAGCAACCTGTTCCTCATCCTCCCTGACCTTGCACAGTAACTGCGCAAGTAGGCTCACTGGGGGAAACGCGTATTTGCGCATGCCCCGAGTCCAGATGTAAGCCAGTGCATCCGTGCCGAGAGCACTCGGTCAGGAAAAAAATAACTGGCAATGAGCAATCTCGGGGGAAGCAACAGATTGAACTGGGCTTCCCCGAATCGCGCCCATATCAGCTGAACAGACTCGGGGTGGAGTCTCCATTCTCCAGGACGTAAGGCTGCCGTGAGAGCGCATTGGTTGAACGGTTGAGCTTGCCTGAATATGAATGGCGTGCAGCGATTTTAGCCACGGATGACTCCAGAGGAGCAGACGGCGGGCGAGCTGAGACATGCGGCGAGAGCGCATACCCCCCATACGGTTGATATACGCTGCCCCCGCCGTACTGTCCGTCCTGACCAGCACGTGTTGCTGCTCCAGCACCGGAAAAAAACGGTGGGGAGCGAGGAACACTGCCAACAGCTCCAGGCAATATGCCAATGCAACTGGGTACCTTTCCACAGGTCCGCAGCCGCATGCCCGCAACGCACAGCCCCCCATCCCGTGTTGGAAGCGTCTGTTGAAACGACAACAAGACTGGACGCCTGTCCTAGAGACACTCAGGCCTGTAGGAACGAGGGGTCGCTCCAAGGGCTGAGGGCGTGGCGTCACAGCGCAGTAACAGAGACTCGGTGTGCGTGCGCGTGCCATGCAGGGACTGGGGACCTTGAAGCCAGTGCTGAAGTGGTCTCATATAGAGTAATCCGAGCGGCAGAGAGACAGAGAGAGCCCGAAGGGGAGGGCTTTGTATTGCCAAGCTCGACCTTCAAACGCAAACCGCAGAAACTGACGGTGGCGAGGAAGAGTGGAGACATGGAAATTCGCGTCCATCAGGTCTAATGCTGCAGACCAACCCAGAGGACGAACGCACCGGAGGATGCGCTTCTGCGTTAGCATTCTGAACGGCAGTTTGTGCAGACAGCGTTTCAAAACGCGCAGATCTAGGATTGGCCGTGACCCACCGCTCTTTTTGGGCACGATGAAGTGTGGGCTGTAAAACCCGCTCTCCATCTCGGCCGGAGGGAGCGGCTCGATTGCATCCTTTGCCAGGAGGACAGCAATCTCCTCTCGCAAGACAGGGGCGGACAGGGGGCTGACCCTGGTGAATACACACCCGTGACTTGGGGGGCCGTTTCGCGAACTGAATCGCATAGCCGAATCTGATTGTGCATATGAGCCACCACGAAGAGCTGGCCCGCGCTAACCAGGCTGGCAGAGCTCTCGCTAATGGACTCATCGCTACAATCGCTGACGTACCAGCAGTGGGGCAGCGCGGAGTGGGTGTGCTGATCCGGGAAGCGTGCAGGTCCCACGGAAAAGCTGGAGGTGAGATATTTGCTCTCACTCTGCACCCGAGCTCCGGAGGGGAGGTTCGAGGGGTGGGAGAAAGGAGACCATCCTCCCAGCGCTCGTGAGCCACTGGCGAAACGCACCGAATCTGCAAGCTAGAAAGCATAGCGTCCCAGACTTAGCAGCGTTCTGGGCAGGGGGGCTGCCTGCTTCTGAGGTGCTCGACGCGCTCGCTTCGCCAGAGGCGTGTGCGGGGGCGGTGCAGCTCTCGTAGGCGGGCGCCTTCGGCAAGAAGCAGGTATGAATGGCACAGCGGGCGGAGCGGGCTACGGACCGCCGATAAGACATCACCCATCAACTGCTCTCTCACCGAAGCAGCCCGGGAAAGCATGGCTAACATGTCCGTTTCAGGATCCGTTTGACATCGCTCACCTGCCCGGAGGGGGCGAGTGGGTCTGGATCATTATCGGTCAATGAAAGACCACCCTCTGATGCCGCGGTGGACGTCTGGTCTCCGATGTCATCGAGCGTAAGGGCTACCATCTGTTAGACGGATCGCTTCACCCGCCCGAAGCTTGGATGGAGCGCTTAGAGAAGCTGGAGGTCCGCGGGCCCGTGGGTGAGTAGGGGACAACTGGGATGGTTTGCCCTTTTGCAAAGGCTAGCCGCAATCTTTACTGCGCAACAGTCATGGCATCGCAATGACGTCATGAACTGCCCGCGAGCAGCGCATTAACATGCTGGACCCCCCAGGCGTGCAACGTAGTGCCCTTACCCATCATCCGAGGACAGGAAACCACCACATCCAGAAACGCACAGTTGGAGCGCCGTCCTGAAAAGGACGTGCAGCACGACTGTGTTGCTCTTTCTGTGAAGTTTGCAACTTTATACGCACCGCTCGAAACCCAGCTCGACCGTCTGCCGCTGCGTGTACACACTCTGGACCGGGAGAATGCACTCGTTCGCTCGGAATCGCTGGATCACAGCAGAAGGAACCCTCATCGACTCGATCAGAAAGTCTCTGAAGCGAAAAGGATGGCGTTTGCTCGCTCCAGGTGTGCTTATATGCTGGGATAATTGGCAATGAAGCACACCTGTGCAAGCTTACGCTGCCAATTCATTGCATTCATTGGCCCGTTCAATACTCTTTCAGACAAGCGGCTTCTGAACCGAATCCTTCCCATACGTGGATTTTCAATATCAAATCCACTTAATAGCACTGAAGTTCCCCAACCGAAGGGGAACCCTTGTCAGTGGGGTAGTACCTTTTTATGGAACAGAATTGACCCTTAAGACAAAAAAACTAATTTGTACTAATGCAGTTTGTACATTTAAGGACATTACTTCTACCATGGAAAACCAAAATGGACCTTTGGTTTTTAAAACCTGCAAATACAATACAGATATATAATTAAAAAAAAATAGAATTATACAAAACTATTGTAATGATATATGCACAATGTTTGATTAGTTTTACAACACTAAAATGTCTGCATGAACACTTTGCACATGCAGGATTTTTCCAGCTCATGTGCGTAGTGGAAAGTAAATGCTAAAAGGTGTGGATATCAATAATGAAAATGTATTTATCAGAAAATGCTTAAAGAATGTTAATTAAATGCCCTAAATGTTTAGTTTACAATACCTATAGTTTTTTTTACCAGTTGTTTTATAAAATAGAACCTAATAATTAATGTTTATGAGTTTCTTTAAACATAAGCTTTTAAATGATGATTCATGTTTTAATATGAAAATTATTTATAAAATCATTTTGCCTTTCCAGTAATATTTATTTAGTTAGTTTTAATATTTAGTTTTATTGGTCTTTTCTGTACCATACAAGGTACAACTTTTACAAAGGTACAAAACTGTTCCTCTAGGAACAATATTTGTACCACTGTGTAGTGGCTATTTTCTCTAAGGAGGCTCTCTCAATGGTCAAGAAACAAATGTCTTACCCGGGATGTCTTTTCAAAGTTTTATTCTTTATAAAGAAGATCACAATCATACAGCAACAACAGTTTCTGCAGAGTGAGATACTAAAGCAATGTTTTTACCTTTTTATCTAGTTTGTACTGCTTACGAGGTCAACTCCCAATAAGGCCTCATCTACAATTACGTCAGGCGACTTCTGCTGTTCGTGCAATATGCTCATAACAACCACACATCCTTCTTAAGCAACCGTACCTCAGGTGATGTATAGACCATAAATTCCAGTGATGCGTACCCAGAGAAAAGAAATGTGTTCACCCCTACATAGTCAGATAAGGGAAATTCTTAGGATAATTAAAAAGCATTCACCTAAAGAAACATAGTTATGTATAAAAAATGTACACACAGGTTTTATGATGAACATATGGAGAACACAGATACATGCACATATAAAAATGAGTCTTAGACAAATTTCTAACATATAAAGCTCATCTAAAAATGAATTTCCATTACACACTGTGTACCTTTTTTTTCTGAGAGTGTGCTAAAAAAAAACCTGGCTGGAAAAGTTAACTGCATGAATGCATATAAATGTTCATATGTTATCTTAAAAATCGAAATATTAATTACTTTCAACAATTTAAGAATTTGATGACTGGTAACTGTGTCATAACAGTCTTGTGAAAAGGGTCCATAGAATAGAATAGAAATTTGTACATTGAATGCAATTAACCAACTACCAAACAAATATTAAATGTAGAATATAAAAATAACACAATATATTAGAAGAAATTTTAAATGTTACCTTGAAATCTACTCAATGCATAAACTTGTAAAACAAAATAAAAGATAAAAGAATGTAAATGTGTTCTGTAAATTCAAAATAAGTCACTTTTTCTGTTAAATAGAATAGAACAGAATAGAATAGAACAGAACAAAATGGAATAGAATAGAATAGAATAGAATAGAATAGAATAGAATAGAATAGAATAGAATAGAATAGAATAGAAATCTGTACATTGAATGCTATATAAATTACTTTGGACTTAACCAACTATTAAACATATATTAAATGTAGAGTAATAGAAATAACAGAATAAATCAGAAAAATGTACACATGTACTGTACTTCGAAATCTATCCAATGCATAAAAAAGAATAGAAGATAAAAAGGATGTAAATGTGTTTTGTAAATTATAAAGTCAGTTTTTTTTTCTATCAAACAAAATAGAATAGAATAGAATAGAATAGAATAGAATAGAATAGAAAAATTTAATGTGTACCTTAGTGGGATGTAATTCAATTTGGAATATTAAAAAGGTCAATTTATGTGGCTATAGGAAACCTTGACTAAGTTATCGAAGTGAGTTTTTAAAGTCAATGTATAAAGTCATTTCATTTTAAAAGAGTTTTGACAGTAAGAGAGAATTTGAGCAGAGATGACAGAGCACTGAGAGCCGGCCAGTGTGATTCTTTGAAGTAAAGTTGACTGGCGGGAGGAATAGAGTTGTACACACTCACAGAGCAGTGGTTGGTTGTCCACATGGAGATGTCTTGAAAGCTTGACAGACTGTAGGCAGATGTGCTTTGGCTGCTTGTGCGCAGATATGCAGAAATTTATCTGTGAAAGGTTGGCTGTCTCTCCGTTTTTCTGTCTCTAGCACAAGGCAGCAGTTTCATGACCCACCTTTTCCTCACATGGAAAAGAAGCAACAGAAGAAAGACTGAAAAGCTAAGCTGAAGAATCACATCAAATCTTGTTCAGCAAAATATAGAATTTACAGCTGTAAAACTGTTTAAATCATTAAATGACCCTTTATTTTACTGTAGTTGTGGATTTGTGTCTATGGCAAAACCCAGAGGTGCATCCACGCATTAGCTCCAACCTATATGCATGCATATAAACAAAAACACACATGCTCAGATATACAGTCAGATCGTATCCTGGTTGGGTGGTCGAGTCTGACTAACCGCTGTGACAGTCACCTCAGGGCAGAGGGAGGGGCTTTGTTAGATCATGTGACCAAGTAGCCATGGAAACTCCATAGGGAGACAGCAACTGAGGAAAAGAAGGGGGACAGTGTTTTAAAAATAAAATGAGATTTTATGCCTACTTATGATCAGTGAAGCATACAAAGAGTGTATGGCAAGCCATTTTACCATTTAATCTATAACATGTACTACACTCAAAAAATGTTGCTGCCTGTTCAAGCTAATTATTTAAAATGAGCTAAAACAAAACAATTGTTGAGATTTTTGGGGACAACTTAATTCTATTATGTTTAATCCACTTAAATTTGTTAGGTTAACGTAATACATGTGTGTTGAGACAAAATTAACGAATTGTGTGAAACCCTGTATTTTTTACAATGTAGTATGCTACAAGTCATTCATTCATTTTCTTGTCGGCTTAGTCTCTTTATTAATATGGGGTCACCACAGCGGAATGAACCGCCAACTTATCCAGCAAGTTTTTACGCAGCAGGTGCTCCTCCAGCTGCAACCCATCTCTGGGAAATATGCTACAAGTTATGTCTTAAATGCTGCAATGTTTTCTATTAAGAACAAGTACTTAATCATTAGCTACAACAGCTTTATTTCCCTTAGAGCTAGAACATACCAAGACTTATTCATAAGAAATTAGGGTAAAACATTATTTTAAGGTGTCCCTGTTGTTACCTGTACTTGCTGTAGCGATTATAATTATAATGTATAAATGCAAGTAATACTAATCATCATTCTAATGTACTAAAGTACTTTTAATTAATATTACTCAAGCAGTTAAATATTTTTTTCACTGTAACAAGGACACCCTAATACAGTGTACTTACCTATTCATTACATAGCACGTTTGTGATGCTATTTCTATTTGTTCCATACTTGTGCCTAATAAATAGATGCAAGTACTTATTCTTTAAATGTGAATACTTATCTCAGCATTGCCTTGTAATTATTTTGCTGTTAGTAGTAACAAATATCAAACTTGATTTTTCTGGGAATCTGTCATTAGCTATGTTTTCATCCAAAAATGCAAATTAAATGAACGTGCAAAACTGGAATATTGCATTAAAGATGTGTGGATAAAGCAGCGTATCCATCTAACAAGTCAAAGAGAACAAAATCGTCACTTCCTGATTAACTGGGGTCAAATATCAACAGCAAAAACTAAATTTACTGTGGTAGGAGAAGCTAAGTCAATCTTTTGCTTACTTTATAAATGACTTGCGCCTCAGAAGGAGTGGTGGCATTTGAAAGCATAAGACATGGAGCACTTACTATTCTGGAGGTGTTTATTAATATAATAACACTAATACTGCAATGGTTAAGGCATTTTAGAATGACCAAATCAACATTTCAGATGGTTTACAGTGTGCTCAGCCTGCTGATTTGTCCATTCACACACATTTTTATCATCACATGATCTCTCTTATAACAAAATCACATTTTTTTAATGCGCATACTGGAATTTGTTCGGTAAAATTGTTCCCACTGTAGTTTATGCACATCTTATTTTTAGTGAACAAAAGTTTTCATTTTCAAAATTTATCTGCCCTTATTTTTATCCGTTTCCATCAACGATTTTATATGCGCATATCCAAAATTAAATGAATAAGACCTGTATTCAGTTCCAGCAGCAATCAGTACATATTTTTTCATTCATTCATTCATTCATTCATTTTCTTTTCGGCTAAATCCCTGGGGTCCCCACAGCAGAATGAACCGCCAACTTTTGCAGCGGATGCCCTTTTTACAAACTACTACAATTATTAGATATTAGTACTAAATCATTAGATAATAATTTGTTAGATACTTATATGTATTGAATAGATAATGTTTGTATTTATACTAGTCTTGCATGCTCGTATTTATTCATTAGATACTAGGCCGTATTTAGATAATACTTATTAATTAGACACTCATGATACTAATGCTAATACTAATCTAATTAGTACTAATACTCTTTTCGGCTTAGTCCCTTTATTAATCACCGGTTGCCACAGTGGAATGAACCACCAACTTATCCAGGATGTGTATATGTAGTGGATGCCTTTTCAGCTGCAACCCAGTACTGGGAAACACCCACACACTCTTGCATTCACACCCACACATACACTTACGGCCAATTTAGCTTGATCAATTCACGTGATACCACATGTCTTTGGACTGTGGGGAAAACCAGAGCACACAAACACAGGGAGAACATGCAAACTCCACACAAAAATGCCAACTGCGGGCTTGAACCAGCGACCTTCTTGCTGTGAGGCGACATCACTACCCACTCCGCCACTGTGTCGCCCACCAGTATTATATATTGTTTTTTATTTTTGTTTATTTTTTTGGTCACACTTTATATTAAGTGGCCTTAACTAATATATACGTACACTGAAATTATTGTACTTATTGTGTAAATACATGTTTGTACATTACTTATGCTTCATTAAAAACCCAAACATAATTACATCTGTCATTAATTTCTGTAATTACATCTTTAATTACACTGTTGACCATCCCTTACACCTTAACCCACCCTTAAACCTCGAGAGCACTAGAAATGATTTGCAATACATTATGAACACAGTAAGTACATTGTATTCATATTTTAATATGAAGTAAATACTATTTAAAGACACATTTTGTTTTTTTGTTTTTGGTCACACTTTAGTTTGGGAGACAAATTCACACTATTAACTCCTTATTTTCACTGACTAGTTATTAATGTAATTAGTTATTAACAATGACCATAAGAAACATCTAATTTCCTGCTTATTAAGAGTTATTAAAGTGTTGTTAGGTTTACATATAGGTATATGGTAGATTAAGAGCATTAATAAGAGCATAAGGCATGAATCATTACTACTAATAAACAGCCAATATTTTAGTAATTATCTGTTAATATGGAAGCAGAATAGATTCCAAAGATGATGTGTTACAATAGGATTTTCATTTAACTCCACTGTGAACATCCTGACTAGTCATTTAAAATGTAAACAGTTATGATTAGTAATTTAAGAGGTTTAAGTTTTAAGTCATGTTACACATATACATAGCCTACTATGTAATAATCACTGACATTGCATAAAATGTGTAATAACTAGCCATCCCTACACCTACTCCTGAAACTAACCTTGACCCATGTAGTTACATTATATAACCCAGAACTTCCTTTAGTACATACACTACGTACACATTAAGTGCACATATGAAATGGAACCTAAATGATACAACAGCTTGCCATAAGAGTGCCAAGATGCACACTGGCCTGAGTTTATTGTACAGATGATTAATGAGCTTTGGGATCATCCAATCTCAGTCTTCTTCACGTTTGAACTCAGATTATCTTATGAAACACTACTTGAGGTTTCCGTGAATCAAAATGTAGTTCCAGCAGTGTCATGAACCTGCAAATAGCACTTATTTTAAACTTTCAATGCACTCTGTGTTGATCAGTTTAACTCTAACTGAGCTAGTAGATTAGACACTGATACTTGTGCAAGAACATGGGATATTTTTACTCCTGCCTCACACTGGTAATCATTGGAATGAACCGTGGCATGAATGCAGCGGTTGGGGGATGGAAAGGTTGCGGGCGCTGTTGTGTGTGTTTGTATGCGTCTGTGTGTGTGTGTGGATTTGCATTCAGCAGTATTTAGTCACCTATCTGAGATATTCAGGAAGTCTGAGAGATGCTGAAGTGTTCAATGCAGACTGAAGCAGAGGCAGATAGACGCAGCGCTCTTGAGTGTTTGTGTGTCTGCGTGTGTAATTAGCGGATGTTTTAATATGACACAGGTGCATTCAGATCTATAACCGCTGACAAGAGCAACAAAATCAGCATAAGATGACGTTTACTCTTCACAGCTGTTTTGCAGTTGAACATCAGCGACTGTAACTCTTCCGCTTCTTTTTTATTTTTTAGTGATCAGATGTTATCCAGTTTGGTTGTCAGAACAAGATGTCAGCAAGTCGAACCTTATATAATTATATGGGTTAAGCATAGTGTGCACTACAAATATCAAATATGTTTTTCTGTCTGAAATAATGGTTACACTTATTTTAAGATGAAGTGTAGTTACCCTGTAACTGCTAACTAGCATTAATTTTAATATGTGGTTGGGGTTAGAATATGGGTTAGGTTTAGGGTTAGTTACATGTACAGTAATTACTATAGCAAGTGCATGGAACGTGTTTAAGTACTGTTAATCTCCTTTAATAAAGTTACTGAAATATTTAAGTTTAAATATTTACGTATAAAATACACTACAGTGGCAAACAAACACTATACAAAAAATTACAATTTGTTGAACTAAAATATAACTACAATCAGGGCTTGACATTTAAACCAGCCAACAGGCCAAATGCGGTTAAATTTCAGATGTGGCGGGTTTTAGATAGTCACACCCACTAGTCACTTTGGCTGGTTAAAAATAATTTTTAAATTGCCAGTGCTGGCTTGTCATTAAAGATTAGAGTCATAGTTTATGACTGTTTGTCAACATGCGTGCAAATATAATCTTAAAATCGAGAAGCAGCACGACTAACTGTTAAAATAACTATTCCGAAAAAGGGATGATCACATGCAAAGTGAGACACAGGCACACTCCTGTTACATGTAGCAACCGTGTATGGAAACACAACTGGTGTGATAGGTTCTCTTTGAAAAAGACAGGAAAAGAGCAATGCTTGTACACACCCACTGTCCTGCTGCTTTCAAGAGTTCAAGATTTCTTGTAAGCAGCAGCGATTGCCGCTTTCATTGTAACCATTTCTTGAACAGATTATTAACAGGCTTAACACTAATTGTGGTCATCCTTTCATTATTGCACATGGTATGTTTTTAATCTGCTGTCTTACTTAGTTATTTTAATATGGCTTAATTATCATCCTTTACTATGACATATACTGTGCATAGTTTTAAATACAAGACTCTTTTGTGAATGTCAATTTTTAATAACATTTTTGTTTAATAAAATGTGTATACAGCTATATGTGGCTTGTTTTGACAGATTATTTAAAACTTCAGGCAAGGAAACAATTAGTTTGGTGAGGCAAGAGAAAAATTTGTTAAATTGTTGAGCCCTAAAAAGTCATGTGAAATAAAACTAATTGCAATGCGGCACTATGAAACCACAAACCATTTTCTCACACTCATTGAGCAAGGTCACAACACACAAAAAGTGAAATGAATGAGGAGACATATGGACTTTTGAAAAAAAAAAAATTGTAGCATGCAAAAGACAAATTTGAGCCTAAAAAATATTTTTTTTGTCAACAACAAAATTGTGGCTAGTGAAAATGGCGAATGACCAAAGTGGCTGATGATCAAAAAACTTTATGTCAAGCCCAGACTATAATTGAAAACACTTGCCAATTTATTGTAATATTTAATGGCTAAATTTGGCCAGTCTTTATTGATTACGCATTCCAAACATAAGAGGAGAGTGTGAAAGTTTAATTAGCAGTTTAATAACATAGTTTTGTTAAAAAACATTGCTATGCACAGAATATATCAGAGTTCAAAAGAAAACAAACTACTGGTGCGCATCTCTCCAGTGCATCTGTGACAAAGGCAGCAAATCTTTGTGATGTATCAAGAGCCTAAGTGTCCAGGGTAATGTCAACATACCCCCAAGAAGGACAAACCACCTCCAAGAAGTGTAACTATGGATGCAAAAGGAAAATGTATGAAAGGGATGTCTGGGTGCTAATCCAGAAAACTTAAAACCCAAGCTGCCCAACTCACTGCAGAATTAAATGTGCACCTTAACTCTCCTGTTTCCACCAACACTGTTTGTCAGGAGCTCAGCAGGGTCAATATACATGGCTGCTTTTGCCAAACTTTTGATCGCTCATGCCACATTCGGGCGAATTACATTTTTAGTTTAACTAAATATATTAGTCAGAGAGCCACAGCATCAGATACATAGAATCATTTGACATCAACTGCTCCAATGTGGAGGTAGAACACAATTTGCTCACATTTTCTTTCTCTCTAAATAACAAAACAAAACAAAAAACTATATATATATATATATATATATATATATATATATATATATATATATATATATATATATATATATATATATACATCCATATAATAATAATATTAATAAGATAAGATAGAAAAAATATCATTATAGACAAAAGTAACACATATTAGGCCAAACAACAATACAGAAAATATATGAATACATGCGCAAAGGGTACAGCAGTAGAAAATAAAATAATAAATTAAAAGAATAATATATATATATATATATATATATATATATATATATATATATATATATATATATATAAATAGGATTTAAATATAAGTTTAAAAATAAGTGTAAGAGCAAGGGTTGTCAGATAGTGTCAAATTTTTCTGTATTACGCAAACTGTATATCTAATCTTTTCTATTTGCATAGACTGCATCAGATCATGCATCCCATACACCAAACTGGGTGGGAAAGGATTTTTCCAGTTCAGTGTTAAAAGCCTTTTAGCAATTATTAAACAAAAAGCAAGTGCATTTGATTGCGTAGATGACAAAGAAACATTTGGAGGGTTAAGTTCAAACAATGCTAGTAGAGGGCATGGCTCAATATCTGAAAGAAAGCATTCAGAAATTGATTTAAAAGTTGATGCCCAAAAAGTGCTTAGCGCTGGACAAAGCTAGAATATATGAAAAAGAGGGGCTGGAGCTTGTCGACACAGAACACAAATTGGATCAAAACCTGGGTTAATTTTAGATATTTTTGTCTCAGTCCAATATACTCTATGCAATATTTGAATTGTATAAGGGAATGACGAGCACAAATAGAAGAGGTTTGTACTCGAGACAAATCTTGGACCATTCCTCGTCTGTGAAAACATGATTGAGATCTGATTCCCAACTCTGCATTATTTTTAAAAAATGAGGAACCTAACTGTCAAATAAATAAATAAAAAAAAAAAGAATTTGAATAAATTTTAGAGACTGCACCTTTAAAAAGTTTGTATCTAAATTCTGATGGATTTCTTGTTTGGGAGGTGCAAGGGGAATATGGGAAAATGTATTTCTTATGAATTCACGTGTCTGAAGATATTGAAAAAAATGTGTTTTGGGAAGGTTACATTTTTCTGATAAATAAGAAAATGTAACAAATGTATTATCACAAAAAAAGGTCTTTAATGCTTACAATGCCACTTCTAAACCATAATACAAAAGATTGGTATGAGATGAAGGGCAAAAAAAAGGGTTTTAATAAATACGAGACAGACTACATTGTTTAAAATCCAAAATGTTTTTCTAGATTGTAACCAAACTCTAGGACTATTAAGTACTTTAAGGTTAGAGGTGTAGTTTGATGCCTATAATGATAATGAAGAGCATAGTAACGCATGCAAAGGTACTTGGGTGCAAGAGTAGCATTCCATTTCAACCCAGGCGAATAATTTTTCTTTTCACATCCTGGAGAGTAACAGTGTGGAGAAGCCCCAAAGAACTTACTACTCAGACTGTTGCATCCCCAGAGTGAAGCATGGGGGTGGATCAATGATGATTTGGGCTGCAATATCGGTCACACTTTATAATGTTCATTAGTTAATGTTAATTAATGCATTTGCTAACATGAACAAACAATGAACAGTACATTTACTACTGTATTTGTTCATGCTAGTTAACGTTAGTTAATGAAAATAGTAGTTCATTGCTAGTTCGTTAACTCATGGTGCATTAACTAATGTTAACAAACATGGACTTGGATGTTAATAATGCATTAGTAAATGTTCAATTATGATTAATAAACGCTGTACATGTGTTGTTCATGATTAGTTCATGTTAGTAAACGCATTAACTAATAAACCTTATTGTAAAGTGTTACCGCAATATCAATACTTGTTATATCCATACTAAGGCCAGTTCTTGTGCTAAATAGGCTATAATTGCCGAGGACTACTGGAGCCATTCTGGAGGACCAAGTGCACCCAAGGGTTCAAACATTGTATTCTGAAGGCAATGTCATGTATCAGAATAGTGACAGAGTGGTTTGATGAACATGAAAGTGAGTCTACACATCTCCGATGGTCTGCACAGTCACCAGAATCAAATATTATTGAGCCACTTTAGGGTCTTTTGAAGAAGCGTAACATTTTCCTCCACCAGCATCACTTATAGTGAACTGGCTACTATCTTGTAAGAAGAATGGCTCAAATTCCGAGAGGGGTCTGGATGCAGACATGGTGCAGTGCAATCTGAGCTGCATCCAATGCTTTTTAATGTGCTCACCTAACCCCACCCCTAACCCTACCCGTCACAGTGCATAGTGTTTGACATTGCATCGCTGAGTGATGCAATCTCAGCTTGCATCATAAAGGGTGCACCAAGATACTATTGCAAAATCCTTCTGGCCATTGTGCCGGACTATCATTCCCAAGAAGAATTGATGCCATATTGTTCCGAAAAGGAGGCCATACACCATACATAATGGTCTAAAACCAGGTGTTTCTTTGTACAAACACCTGTATATGTATACAGTTGAAGTCAAATTTATTAGCCCTTTTGAATTTATTTTATTATTATTTTTTTTTTTTATATTTCCCAAATTATGTTTAACAGAGCAAGGAAATCCTCACAGTATGTTTGGTTATATTTTTTTCTTCTGGATAAAGTCTTATTTGGTTTATTTGAGCTAGAATAAAAGCAGTTTTTAATTTTTAAAAATAATTTTATGATCAAAATTATTAGTCCCTTTAAGCTATATTTTTTTTTCGATAGTCTACAGAACAAACCATCGTTATACAATAACTTGACTAATTACCCTAACCTGCCTATAGTTAACCTAATTACCCTTTTTACGCCTTTAAATGTCACTTTAAGCTATATAGAAGTGTCTTAAAAAATATCTCGTCAAATATTATTTACTGATATGGCAAACATAAAATAAATCAGTTGTTAGAGATGAGTTATTAAAACTATTATGATTAGAAATGTGTTGGAAAAAGTCTGCTCTCCATGAAACAGATATTGAGGAAAAAAATAAACGGGGGCAAATAATTCTGGGGGCTAATAATTCTGACTTCAACTGTATATACATCCCTCTCTCAATATATAGAGAGGGTGAGAGAGGAAATACTATAAACAGTAATAATAATTAATATTTCAGTAAAAGGACCACATTATCAATCCCCACATTAAACACTGATAGTTGTTCTCTCTTTCTCTCTGTCTCTCATTCAGAATAGTCAAAATAGAGTTGCACTGTGTGTGTGTGTGTGTGTGTGTGTGTGTGTGTGTGCGTGCGTGCATGCGTGCGTGTGTGTGTGTGTGTGTGTGTGTGTGTGTGTGTGTGCATGCGTTTGTGTGCGTGTGTGTGGATGTGTGTTGTTGTTGTAATCCTCTCCACTTTCCGCGCTCTTCATTTTGCCCTGCAGAATGCAGCTGTGAAAGCTTGATAAACAAGCCTCAGCATGGAAACACTCACCTGCTCACAATTACACCAGTGTGAAAGAGCAAGACAGAGGCAAACACAGCTGTAATGCAGGACAGCAGAAAACGGGTGAAGCCTGTGTGTTTGTGTGTGTGTGTGTGTGTTCTTATTTGTTTGGGCAAGCATGTGCTCATTCATGTGAAAGTGTGTGTTTGTGCATTGTTCCACTGCCTCACACTATCAAGACACATGTGTTCACAAAAACACACTAGACATTTTAAATGTTGTTGTTTTATACACTCACAGAAGTAAAGGTTCAAATTCTCTTGATTTTTTGTTTTTATTTTTTTCCTCTTCAGTTATTTAAATTACAGGCCCTATCATACACCTGGCGCAATAAGGCGCAAGACGTGTTTAGTACGATTTGTTGCTATTTTTAGACCAGCGCAATTTTAATTTTTATGTTTTGCATCATGTTGGTTAAATAGCAAATCCATTTGTGCCACTTTATGGACTCATAGGTGTTTTGGTCTATAAAGGAGGTGTGCTAAGGCACATTGTTGGCAACAGGGGCGTAGATTTGCTCTTGAAATTGGTGGGAATATACATCTCTAGAGCGCATGCATCGTGCAAATTTGGTTCATGCTTTTAAAAACATGAATAAAGTACTTACTAATATAAAATAAACCCTTATATAATACAGATAACAATCACGTCACATGCTGCAAAAGTCAATTTACATGGTTTTACTGCAATCAGGCTTTGAGAAGTTATGAATGTAGAGAAATTTAAAGAAGTGTGCCGCAATTCTTTTTCCAGTTTGTTTTTCATAATGATGGAGGTCAAAATCGAAACTGAATTTTGATTTACTGAAATTAACTGAATTAATTGCACTGCCTTAATTATAGTATTACAGTGAACTCAAAGTGAACCTGACTTTGTGCACATGTAAATTTCTACGGGTTAATGGAGCATTATTTTATTTTGAAGTTGATTAAATTATTGGTAGGGATATTTCAGTAATGGGTGGATAATGGTGGGGACACGTCACCTCCGTCTAAGCCAATTCTACATCCTTGGTTGGCACATTGCTATTTTGAGAAACTGAAATAGACTGCGCCATTGACCGACTGAAAGCTGGTCTAAAGTCCAGTGCAGAGCGCATTAGTTATGCGCCTATGTGGATACAAATGCTTACACATTGTTTAAGACACACAGGATGTACAGCAACACACGAATATCTTTATGTATGAAAAAAAAAGGATTAAAATGTCCCATGTTAGACCACGCGGCAGGACGCAGAGCTTATTGTTCTATCCCTAAAATACCAAAAATGAATTTGTATACATCCTTAATGCTTTTGCGCCATGCACTTTAGACTTTGCATCTAGAATAGTTAAATAGAGCCCTTCAGTTCTAATGTTCTACTGTAGATAATGTTTACTTTAGTCTTAGCATTACTTTAGTATCATGTGTATCACCATGATGGTGTTTGTAAATTGTGAAAATTACACAAATTTAAATACTTAAACATTAATTACACTCATTTAATTTTAGTGATTTGGCAATTTCATTGCCTTTATGAGGAAGGTATAATGTAGATGTTAATACTTCAAAACCTTGGTGTATTATCACCATGTAAATTAATGAAATAAGGTAAATTTAGAAGTAATTCTACCATATATTTAATGGTAAAATGCTGCCAAACAACCTGCCATTTTTTTACTGTAAATTTTACAGAATGATTATTTTATAGTGTACATGTTTGTGACTGAAATGTCTATATTGGTACCTATCAGTAAAAAAGGTGCCGTCCCAATGACTGAGCTTGTTACTTTGTAACTTTTATTTCTCTTTGAAAAAAAAAAAAACACAAATCTGACTTGTTAGTTGTGTTTCCCTTATCCTACAAATTGAATAAATTGCAAAATGATAATATGGCTAATGGAAATGTAGAAAATTTCACTGAAACTTTTCACAGAAAGAGAAAAAATGCGGTGATGAAGTGATTTTATACGGGATCTAGATAAGAAATATTTAACATAACTTAGAAATGATGGAAGAATTTTTTAATATTAAATGTCACCTGTCATGCATAAAAGTGACATGATCGTTCTTTAAAAATATGGCTTTGCATTTATAGCAGATACTATAAGCAGGATGTGAATTACAGGGGGGGTTGGGGAGGATTGACCCCCCTAAATAACACTTGATCCCCCCAGAAGGACATCAAAACAAGATGTATAGGGGTCAGCCCTTTAATAATAACTTTCTTCATTATTAGCTTTCTTAAATATTAATAATTAAAAATGTATAATATAAATATTGATTTATCAAATATCATTCAACAGTCTTAAACTGGCAGTTCTAGAGCACCAATCGACATCTTAAGTATTTACAAAACACGTTAAAATAGGTGTTTATGTCTGCGTGTAGCCATTCATGCAAATTAGACTTAAAATTTGTATAGTTTGACCTACAGTAATTTAGAAAAAAGTCATTAAATATCCCTCAAAACACTGAAAACATTTACATTTCATTAATAAATTGGATGTAATTTAAATACATTCATAAATTGATTTACTGCAGCATGTATTATCAAACCACTACCAAAAAAGTTGACCGCCCTCTTCAATGTATAATAATACATAATAGATATTATTAATAATAATATAATCACACACTGACTATAAGATCATCTATTACACTGCACAACAATAAAAAAAAGCTTCATCTGTTCTTCTGGAAATTCTAAATCTATACTTTCTTTTTAAAATAGTTTTACATTTTTCGCAGAATTAGGTTTCAACCTAAGGTTTCTTGCCCATAAACAGAACCTAACAAACACACAAGCACGCACACACACACACACACACACACACACACACACACACACCCACACCCATCCACAAGGACTTCACTTAGACATATTGTTTAAACACTGTACACATATCTCTACCCAAAACCAACCCCTTAACCCAAAGTTCACTTTAGACAATCTGCATTTTTTAATTTTCTAAGTAATCAATTCTCTGTTATATATGAGCCATTTCCTCATGGGAATCAAAAATGTAACACACACATACACACACAAACACACAGAAACATGTAAAGCGAGCTATATAAGGATAATTACTCTGCTGTAATTACTACGGATGAGCGAAGTGAGTAAGTGACAGTAGCTTAAAAAGGAACATATTAAATCATCATCATCCTGACGCATCTTCTCCTTTTTGCTATACACTCTACAACTCCCAGAGGTCCACATTATTCAGATTCAGTGATGGTTTCCCTATCACACCACACCATCTGACTTGGTATCTTGTGTGCATTTTTTTTTTTTTGAGGCTCATCTTGAAGCTGCCACCAGATGGCGCTAATTGCTTAAAAGACTTGTTTTCAGAGAGAAATGTCAATGGACCAGTAGTATGTTAATTATTTACATGTTGTTAAGGCCTTGTGAATTTTTCTTACGCTAGTAATGCTAGCTTATACACTTTGTTGCTTTGAGTGTGAATGTTTTAAATATTTAGCTACATGGTGTGATTTCAGAAGCACCCAAAAGCATTTATACTCTTCATTTTTTATTTATTTTCTAGACCTGTTTTAACATTTACTCAATAAAGCATTTCCTGGCTAAAACAGACGAGGGCAGCAAAGGAGCTCCTTTCAAATGTTGATCGTACCTACTTGACTGTTAAAAAGATCACAGTACAAAAGCTTTCAAAAAACAATCATATTGGTCCAAAGAAAACTCCAAAGCACTGTTATTTTAACATTTTTGATAGATATTTAATATTTTTGTGTAAATAAATAAAATAACACTGCAAACAGAATATAATTGCATTTATCTTAAGTGCATGTATAACGTCAATCTTCTGAAATTTAAGATGAAACTTGTAGTTAAAAGATGTGGGAATTTTGTAAAACGTAACATTTTAAAATATGAGAAATGTATAGCCTAGGTAAGACAGTGGCTCAGTGGTTAGCACTTTTGCCTCACAGCAATAAGGTCGCTAGTTGAAGTCCTGGCTGGGTCAGTTGCCATTTCTGTGTGAAGTTTGCATGTTCTCCCCGTGTTTGCGTGGGTTTCCTACAGGGGCTCAGACATGCGCTATAGGTGAATTGAATAAACTAAATTGGCTGTAGTGTATGTGCGTGTATGGGTGTTTTCCAATACTGGGTTGCAGCTGAAAGGGCATCTGCTGCATAAAGCATATGCTGGATAAGTTGGCGGTTCATTCCGCTGTGACGACCACTGTTTAATAAATGGACTAAGGCGAAGGAAAATGATTGTATAAGATATTTTAAATAAATTTGAAAGTAACTGTTTTTCTTAGGGGTGATTTTTTTCCTGGTTTGCTTTGTTTTTTTATTGTTTTTATTGTTTAAGCTTCATGTAAGGATGGTAATAATAGCTCTTTTGAATAAGTCAAAAATACAAATTTGACGTTTCTGTTACAAAAAAAAGTGACCCAATCTACAAATAAGCAAAAAAAAAAACATAACAGTAGTAGTGCATATGCTATGTAGATCTGCTCAGCCTGTGTTTCAGTGCTGAGACGTGGAGCTGCAGCCCCTTCTGCTGACCTCCATTACACCGCCCTCAATGCTGGATCCACATTCAAAACATATTAGCAGTGGTCGGATGAGCGTCAGCGCTCTGTCGATACACGGCCACTTCTTCTGCCGCCCCAACGATCCACATAAATGAGAAATTGGATTCCCTCAGTCTCTCAGGCCCGAGACCAGTGGCTCTAAATAAATACTTCCCTCTGTAACTCAATAGGAGCCACAGGAGAAATTAATTTCAGACACGCTTTCAGAGGGCTTTTCCTCTGTCTGATACTCTCAGCTGTGAAATATGAGGACAGTATGATCTCACGCTCTTCACCTGCCATTACAATGAACTATCAGTCAAGCAGCAACCAAAGAAATAGAAACATAAAATCCTGCAGGCACTTATTTAAATCATGACAGATTTACTCCCTTAAATTATTTTAAATACATGAAACATCTTGATCTTGCATTACACGTGATGTTATAAAGATTGATAAGTATGGTTTTTGATATGTGTAAAAGGATTTTTGCTATTTTTTATGTGTGATGTGCCATGATTGATTGATATTTTTCAGGATTCAAATTTTTCATTTGAATTTATATTATATTTAAAACAATATATATTATAATAAATTACTCCTAAAAAGTAGAATCCAAATAATTAAAAATGTATACTTATAATTGTAATGACAATGGTAATAATTTGCCATGCTTTTTTCAGTATGTGAAAGTTTTGGTTCAAAAATGTTAAATTACTTCAAAAACAAAATTTTGCTATCATATTAATATTGCTTTTGATAATAATCTTAATTTTGTTTTATAAATTATATTTGTTAGCATCATCAATAACAATTTGGTAAAATCTACATGCCTGAATAGAGGCGACAGTGACATACTGTACAGTATATACACTACCTAACCACAGTCTTGTCGTCTAACTTAGTTTAAGCAACAAATAATATCTTGACTTCTAGTTGATCCATTGAAAAAGTGGCAGAAGGTATATTTTTTTTACAGATTAATCATCTGTTAAACTGCATCCTAATCATCACAAATACTGTAGAAGACCTATCGGAACCCCGCATAAACCGAAGATTCTCACATAAATCAGTCAAGTTTGGTGAAGGAAAAATCATGGTTTGGGGTTACATTCAGTAGAGGGCAATTCTATAGCAGGATAGCGCTCCTTCTCATATTTCAGCCTCCACATCAAAGTTTCTGAAAGCTAAGTAGGTCAAAGTGCACCGGGATTGGCCAGCCCAGTCACCAGATTTGAACATTATTGAGCATGTCAGAGATAAGATGAAGAAGAAGGCATTAAAGATGAATCCAAAGAATCTTGATGAACTCTGCCTTTGCCTTTCACATAAGCCACTTTATATTAAATGATCAACTAGAAGTCAAGTTATTATTTGTTGTTCCTAAAACTTGGAAAGGTGACAAGACTTTTGTGAGGTAGTAATATACATATACATATAACATTTAAATCTACACATAGAATTCTCTAACTAATTTACATTCACATCCATATGAACAGCTCATGTACAGTAAATCATCATAGTTTAAATAAGAGAAAGGCAGTTTGATAGAGTTACAGAATGATTTGCTGTGCTCTGAATAACAGTGGTTTTCTACTGTCTGCTCCAGCACATCATGTCTCCTGCTGGAGGAGATTCAGCATCTCTGCCATAAATCTCAATGACATGAACTACTGTCACTGTACAGTCAGTGCAGTTATAGTGTATGTGTGTGTGCTCTCACTCCTCACTCATAATGTGTGTGTGTGCATTTGGATATGTCAAGTATTCTTAAAACTCTACTTCTATTGAACATAAAAGAAGATATTTTGAAGAATGTTGGAAACTAGTAGCCATTGAGTTCCACAGTAGGAAAGACATGCATGACATACATTTTTTATTATTATTATTATTATTATTATTATTATTATTATTGTTGTTGTTGTTGTTATTGTAATTATTATTATTATTATTATTATTATTATTATTATTATTATTATTATTATTATGGTTGTTCTTCTTCTTCGTATTATTATGGTTATTATTATTATTATTATTATTATTATGGTTTTTCTTATTATTATTATTATTATTATTATTATTATTATTATGGTTATTATTATTATTATTATTATTGTTGTTGTTATTGTTATTATTATTATTATTATGGTTATTATTATTATTATTATTATTATGGTTATTATTATTATTATCATTATTATTATTGTTGTTATTGTTATTATTATTAATAATAATAATACACCCATTTATAATAAAACTGCAATGTTTTCATGACTATATAAAATATATATTATCTTACAAACCGGTTGAAATGACCTAAAAAGGAGTGATTTAGCTTAGGAAACACTGTGCTGTCATAACCTCCAGAACTTCTTAATGTGTTTTCTATTGAATTTAAATGCAGCAGAGAATCAGAGTATCTCTGTGGGATTTCTAGACACATATTTTGAGCCTAAAGCACTTGGACACCTCCATCTTTCAGGTCTCCTAATTCTGTGTCAGCTCTTCATCTTCAGACTGAAGCGAGGCTTTCCCCAAACCCCAGGTCACCCTCACTAAAGATAGAAACATGACACACTTTCTGTCTGACACACTTTTGAGTGGTCTCAGTGCTGGAGAGTGTAAAGACTGGTAGTGTTTTGGTGAAGAAAAGCACCAGCAGCTCCACAGGTGTTCAGCACATCTGCAGGTCCCTGAAAGACGCTGTCGTTCTTCCGTTAACCTGTCATGCCATTGGTTTCTCACACCTGTCCATTAGATTCAGCTAAACTCCAGTGTGATTCTAGCACTGTCAGACACACTTTCAGCTGATTGCGTCAGCAAAGGTTCACTGTATTGAATGGATAAATCCATCACAGCAGGATCTCAACTGATGGACTGGAGTATGAAGGACACACCAGGGAATCCTTATACTTCAGGCTGAACTCTTAAAGGGCAAATATATCCTGAATTAAAGTTTGTCTTGTAAGATTTAAACATTCTTCTGGGGGCATATTTTAATTGCATCTCCTTAAATGGAGGTTATGACCGCCAGAGTCAGGTCAGACAATCAGGATAGGTCTGAGTATTGATTCAGATTCGCAATATCAGTTCAATCTGATTATTGATTTAATATTTGACATATTGATTCTTCTAAAAATAACAAACAACAGTTTAGAAATGGGGATTTTGTGAAAACAGATATGAGCCACAAACTTGTGTATTAAAAGTCCACTATACTACATGTATGAACTTTTAATGCACAAGTTTGTGGCTCGTATTTGTTTTTGAACACTCAAAAATCCCCATGCTACAGGGGGCCAAAGTTGTAAATGTGTGACATTGCTTGTGTGTACGCCTGAACACAAAAATAGCAGCTGAGAGATAAAAACTACTCAATGTTTTTTTTGTGTGTTTTTTTTTGTAAACAACTCTAAGTCTTTAAATTCCCTCTGTGAGCAATCATACAGGTGCGGATACGTCTGCAACAGCTCTTCTACTTGACTCTCCATTGTATTAATTTATTAGTGTTGTTGTATTTGATGTTGTTCTCATGTCTGAAATGAATTGCACGTCAAAGGATGCAGAGTTCAGAGATTGCGTAAATAACCAATGGTAGCTTAAGGTGTTTATATGGCAAAGTTCGCTTTGGTTTTGAGCTACCAAAACAACATCAAAATATACATTCTTTGGCTGGAATTTATTCAAAAATAACATTATTTCAATTCGTTCTTTTGTTTAAAGTATACTGGGGGCTTAACAATGTGCTTAAGCATGCTAGAAACATGTTAACAGTTAGTTAAATTATGTTTTAAAACTTTTTATGTTTGCAACAGGTCTAAGAAAACTCTCATTTCATCATAATACCCGGACTACACACCCCACCATGCATTGCACCAATTCAGACTCTGATTATCTTCTGCAGAACAATACACTCAAAAATATATTTTTTTACTTGCTTAAATTACTTATTTAAAATGAGCAACTTGATTTTTTTTGTTCAATCCACATAAATTAGTTAAATGTGTTAACTTAATCGATTTGTCTTGGCACAACCTAAATTAATTGTGTAAAACCCAGCATTTTTTTCAGTGTAGGAGTTTTACTTAGCCATATGCTAAAATGTGCTAGAAACAGGCAACATGTTACTTGTTTCCTTGATTTGATTCTTGGACTGTTTCTTGCTTTATAATTGTTTGTCTTCTGCCCGGACCTCTGGTAATCTATTTCACTTACTCTTTTTGGGTTATCTTTTTTGTTGTTTTTCTCCTGTCTCGAACTTTGCCTGTCTGACCAGTCTTTATAATAAAGTTCCCTTTTGTCCACTTTATCACCTTCTCTGCAAATGAATTGTAAAGGCTACAAGTGGAACTCTGCTGCAATACCCCAATCATTACTATACTTAAAGCTACAAGTATATTTAAAGTTCAAAATAGAATCAAAATTTACAATATTTTTACATTTTTATTATTTATGTGAGCAATTAATCTGTACAAGTAACTCCACTGTTTTTTTAGTAAACTTGTGTCACAATCACCAGCGATCTAATCCTTTCAGATCACTGATATACATGTGGATCACTAGAGAACTACACACACCACACTAAAGAACTCCATATCCAGTCATGCACCGCTCACACACACCTATTCTGGGTTCCATTTATTACACACACACACAGCCAGAGGATCGTTATGAACTCATTACAAGGACTATTTAAACAGCACACACACACGCATTTCAGAGCTGAGTCTTGTTTATCTGTGAGCATTACGATGCGTTTTTCCTTGTTTAGCCTAGCCATGTTTTGACCTTGCTTTGTCTGTTTGTTTTGATTCATTGCTTGCCTGACCTTTCTGACCTTTCGTGTGCTTTTACCCATGTGGGGCGTGGGCGGGACTGTGACTTGCGCCGGAAATGGCTGCTGGACCAGTTGGCTGCCCGCACTCAACGGACTGTTTTCCATTACCCCTGTTCCCATCCCCTCTGTCTATGTTGTGTCTTGCCGGTGTGCTTATGCTAAGATAGGGCTGTTTTTCTCCCTTTTCTCACTTTGTCCTAATCAAGGGCAAGCTGAGGGGGTGTTTTTTAGCCTAACTGTCCAAATGTATCTTTCCTCGTTTCTAAATGCTACCTCCAATGATCTGTCTCCCCTGAAAAGTTGTTTGTGATGTTTTGTGTATGGTCTGGGGGGTCCAATTTCCAATTTCGCTATACGAAAGTGTAGTGACAAATAAAGGCTTGATTGATTGATTGATTGATTGATTGATTGATTGATTGATTGATTGATTGATTGATTGATTGATTGATTGATTGATTAATAAACGCTTAATTTGGATCCTCAACTCAGTTGTCAACCTCCTATCACATTACAACTTCGATCAAAGTTTACCAAACCCTTCTTACCATTTGTTTGCTATGAGGGAATTGTGTACAAAAGGAAATCCCCACCCACTACTCAATATTCTGTTACAGTAAGAAGTACATCAACATACTAATATAAGTCTTAAAAACTTCAGATTTACACTGACTTTAACAATATATATATTTTTAAAAACAAATATTCAAATTTAAACTCAAATTCCAACAGTACATCAATGATAATAAAACCGCAGATTAAAGTTTGCACAACCTCATCTTTTAGAAACAGGCAGTTTTGTTTGGTCTGTGACAAAGCATCTTGAATGTGAGAGATTCAGCACCAGTTGTGGCATATTGAGTTTTTCTAATGGGCATCATGAGAATTTTATTTTCAATACGCAGACATACGCTTCACTGTTAAGGGTTGTGACTTTGGCATGATATGTGAGCAGACATTTTGTGCTTAGTCTTGAGAAGGCATCATTGTTTTTGCTATAATGACAGGCCAGTGCTGTCTTATATAAAGAGCTGTTGTCTGTGGTTATTATTAATCATGTTGTATATTGACATAAATCTGAAATAGGCATCTATGTAACATGTAGAACAAACTCAGACTTTTATCCGCATGTTTCATGACATAATTGTAGTGTTGCCTTAATAATATTTGCTTTACAGGTGGTAACTGTCACATCCCAATAATATTTACTACAGATTTACAGACAATATTGTTAGTTAATGTATGTGTATTTCTCAATACATTTCGATATCAACTTTCAATCTTCAGCAATAGATTTATTTTTTAATATCACAAGGGACACACAGTTATACTCAAATTATACACAATTTAAAACACAATTTTACATAATGGTTGAAATAACCTTGGATAACATGGTGAACAATTAACAATCAATTAACAGCAACTTAACAACATTTGTTTACATCATTTGAAATAAATTTCAACACTATTTTCCATAAAAATATTTTAGGGCAGTAAACCAAAGAGCATCATTGTAGCTGAGAAGATGTTGATATTTATTATACATGATCAGTTATATTATTTAACACGGTTATCTTTTATCTTTTAAATAATCATACAAAAAAGCATGCGTTACAATATTAAGTTCCTTTTAAGTTAAAGTATTTTAATCCGTTAATATAATAACTTTTTTTGATTGACACACTTAACTCTCTCAAATTAATTCGTTTTAAAGTGTCTACTGAATGACTAAAATTTAATACCCCCATTTGTTATCCCAAACTCATTTTCTCCCATTACTGGTAAAATCACTGTGCCACACAATCTCTCTGCCTGTACATGTTGCTTAATCTGAAAATTTGGGGAGTCCATCAGTTTTCTTCAGTGTGTGTTTGAGGCTATTGAGCAAAAGAGGCAGTGCAGTGTTATATTAAGGCAGGCAGTCCTTCTTTTCTGAGCTCGTATTCAACATCTACACGACTGGACCAGCACACAGACTGCTCTCATCTGACTCTCAGCAGTATCTGATATGTTCTGAAGCTGGATTTCTCTGTTTTTGGCTTTTAAATGTGTATGGTCATATTTGCCCCGGTAAGTCCTGGCTTCACACTGTCTGTTTGTCTGATTGCAGATAAGTGATTTGATTCCTTGAGCTACAATAACTCGATACTACTAATAGTCTGTAGTGTTTTGTGTTGGAAGATGTTAGTTTTGATTTTGGTGCAGTTAATTCCAAGACTTTAGGTCTCCATAATGTCCCATTTGTCAGTCCTTTTAGGTGCTAAATTTGCTCTCACATCGTACTGAATCAGTCATAATTCAGAATGAGTCTATTTTTGGTTGATTATGAATACTCGTTATTCAGAATCAATGAGCAAAAGATGTCTTTTGGCTTGACAGCAAAGGTTTAGATTTTCTTCTGTTTGCATGGTAGTGTTTTTGGACTGCAATTCTGAGTTGTTGTAATTCAATTTTGGGTAAATTGAAACTAACACAGTTTCAATTTACCAGAACTTCTATGTTAAGCTGCTTTGACACAATCTACATTGTAAAAGCGCTATATAAATAAACATGAATTTAATTTAATTGAAATATGGACAAACCTAACATTTGGGTTAAAAAGTGTCATTTCAATTTAATTTAAATAAATGACTTAATGTTGGGATTTTTTTCATATTTGACCAAACATTGGCTTACAACATCCCAGCATATTTTAGAGTGCATGAAACAAGTGTGTCTGTAGTGATCAGCTGTGAGGAGTTTTACTGCATATATCTATCTGTGTGTGTTACCATGGTGACATCATAGATATTAATTATTGAAGAAAAGATCATCAGAATAGACAAAGTTATAGGCATACTTCTAAACTATTACAAATAATCTACACTTTTAAAAAATCTAAAAATAAATAATTAAAATAAAAACTTCGTATTCTTATTTAGTTTATTAAATAGGTAAAGAGATGGACTGACGGATGGACTGAGAGACAGATAGATATTTCTTATCTCAGTTTATTTTTTCTAATAATTAATTGAATTGCATTCTATGTTTCTGTCTGTCTGTCTGTTCGCTGTCTGTCTGTCTGTCTGTCTGTCTGTTCGCTGTCTGTCTGTCTGTTCGCTGTCTGTCTGTCTGTCTGTCTGTCTGTTCGCTGTCTGTCTGTCTGTTCGCTGTCTGTCTGTCTGTCTGTCTGTCTGTCTGTCTGTCTCTCTGTCTTTCAACATTTCCGGGTTTCTGAGTAGCGGAAGGCGTCATGGTTGGGTAAACCAAGACAACAGTGAATAGGAGAGCACAATAAATAATTTTATTACAATCCCATTTACTGAAATAATAAAAGAAAAACTCCTCGATGGTATCATGAAGACTTTTAGAAAAGGAAAAAAATAGTGTGAGACTGATGATGTTAGCCAGAGGAGAGAATAATGTCAAATTTAATCTCAGCACTATAGATGCTGCATTAGAAACCCCTCGCATAAGCGGTAACTAGTTTTTTGTAATTTGATGCAAAGATGATATAATACACACATAAATGCATATAAATGTTCATACATTATTTTAAAAATCTAAATATTGAAAAATTTCACATGATGACTGTTAAACTGTCATAACAGTCTTGTGAAAAGAGTCAATCCTCCACATCCCCAAAAGTGTTTGATTCTGAAGACAGGGGCAGTATCTTATATCTACAAAATCTGTGGAGACATCTATGTCAGTCCCTCTTGTCAGGTTTAAAATAATAGGTTTATAGAATTTATACAAGTTAAATAATTTATAATTTATGTGTTTATATAATTTATAATTTATATAATTTATGTATATATATATATATATATATATATATATATATATATATATATATATATATATATATATAGGGTGGCTCAGTGGGTAGTGTGGAGTTTGCATATTCTCCCTGCGTTCCCATGGGTTTCCTCCGGGTGCTCCAGGTTCCCCCACAGTCCAAAGACATAAATTGTCCATAGTGTATGAGTGTGAATGAGTGTGTGTGGATGTTTCCCAGAGATGGGTTGCGACTGGAAGGGCATCCGCTGCGTAAAAAACTTGCTGGACAAGTTGCCAGTTCATTCCGCTGTGGTGACCCCAGATTAATAAAGGGACTAAGCCGACAAGAAAATGAATGAATGAAAAAAATTGTATAACCTTTGAAACACAGTATAATTTGTTGGTTGTTTTCCTTATAGAAAATAATAAATGGTGTGAGGATTTCTTGTTTGGTGGACTACAGAAAAGTATTTCCAGGAAATATTAAAATAGATGTTTATGCTTGCCATATTATTACATCATTAATGCCTTTTTACTACAGAATTCTTCAAATTTTGTTGCCTATTTTCAAAAAATAAATGTTGAGCATTTCGATTACTCAGTTTATGTTTTGTTTACATTATGCACTCTCTCTTGAATCATGAGTATATTCTTGCAGAACGACTTGTGTCTGGCATCATTGAGATGTATTGCCTCTGACAGAAAGCCCATTCTTATATCAAAAATGAGTTTAGGCAAGTCAGTTTAGCTCAGAGGGCTTGTGTTATGGGCTTCATAAAACTAGCCTTCACAACAGAATCATGGCCTAAATAAAAAAGGGTCATGACAAATAAAGAGGGAAATAGTGGGAAAGAATGGTTGCTATAGACATATCTGCAGAGGTGTTAAAGGACAAATGCTTAACTCTACTTAATTAGAGAGAGACGTGTAGTTGGTGTGATCACTGTTATGAAAGCTGTTCAGGCATCATAGTTTCGCTCAATGTTTGCAAATACCCTTTGCAAATGTGTTTGACGCCTCCGGATGAGAATTAATCACCTGTTTACAATGGCTCCCACTTAATTGAAATTGACCACAGACTCACATTGCTGGAGCTAATCTAGAATCTAAATAAAACAATAATGATTAGGCCAATTAACTCGGCTAGAAACTGTCCTTTCTAGCTGGTGTGGAAACATTTCTCATGTCAATGTAGAGTTTTTGTAACATACTCGCTGAAATCCTTGGACCTCCTTTTTCTTTCAAAACTGTTTTAATGCTTTGTTAGACCGACTATTTTTAAATGGACATCACTAATAATCTTATTACTTGCCTTAATCTGAATTAGACACTAATAGAATTAAGGTGTTTACATGAGTTGCTTTTTGAATGTTGCTTTCATGATCCTTTTTTACATGTTATAGTACAAAAGGTGTGTCCCGCATAATCACATACTTATGCACTATTCTACGCCATTTTGTAGTATAAATAGTGTAAGTATTGCATTTACACTGAAAACTACGCTAAAATGAATAAGTGCACTTTAAATACCCTGATGATGCACTCATTCACTCAGTAAAATTAAGTGTGGAATGTTTTACACTTCACGCACTCAATGGCTGCTGCTTTGCTTATGTAGCAGAAGGGGCGGAGCTTTCAGGCACTGATGTTGGATTATTTGTTTTGGATTGTGAGAGCTAAATTCTCCTAGAGAGTAATTATACCGCCTCCCAATGGTTAATGTGGTTATACTTATAGCAGATATTATTTGGTAGTTTTGTCATTCATTTTACTAATTTGGCAACTGTCAAACATCATCTGGGAAACGGTTTGAATTTCCACTTAGGAAAAAAACATGTGCTTCATTTTTGACGAGACTATACATTTACTACACTCAAAAAAAGATTTTTTTTGCTAGTTCAAACGACTTTTTAAAAAAGAGCTGAAACAACACCATCTTGAGGTTTCATTGGGACAGCTTAATTTTTATATGTTCAATCCACATAAATTTGATCAGTGTTAAGTTAACTTAATCAATTTGTGTTGGGACAATATGAATAAATTGTGTGGAACCCTCATTTTGTACAGTGTATGCAGTTGAGTGTGTAAGTGCATAAGTACATTGTGCATAAGTGTATAGTGCATTGTGTGCCATTTGGGATGCAGCTATAGTTCGAATAACACCATTACGTCACAATTCGTTTCTGTGGCGTTTTACACAACAACAGTTTGTCTTCGTCATGGCACCATATGAGATTTTGGACATTTCATTTTCATTTTTTTTCGACAAGTTCAACTGCAGTTAATTTCTCACACTATGCATGCAAACTGGCGACGTTGGATACCCCTCTGCCATTTCAACTTTTATTCATGCCCTCGTGACAAAGTCACTTTAAAGTCGAAGCACATCATGTTGTTCATTTCTTCCCAATATCTCAGCATAGTCATCACACAAAAAATGTGCTCTCTTGCTTGAAACCATTCTCATTTATTTGTTGTCAAAGGCCTGTCAATTGTCTTCACACAGTTCCAGCAGATTTCTCATGATATGAATCCACTGTTACAAAACATCGCAAAGGTGCTTTACCAGATTAGGATCTGGTGACTCTGGATGTCATTTAAGTCTAATGAGCTCTCTACAAAGTTCAGAAAACTAGGTTGTAGTGATTTGAATTGGAAGTAGCCAAGTTGACAAGCTGTACACACTGTGCTCATAAAGGGATGAACATGGTCAGCAGCAATACTTTAGGAAGACTGTGGTGTTCAAATGATGCTGAACTGGCACTAAGGAGACCAGAGTATGCCAATAAAACATCCACTACACTGTTATCACCACCAGCAGCCTAAACAGCTTGTATGGTGCAGGATGGATCCATGCTGTTTTTGCCAAATTCTAATCCCACTATACAAATTTCAGAACAAAAATTGGCACTTGGATTAGACAACCTTCCTAAAATTCATCTTTAGTTTTGATCAGCTCACGTGTGTTGTATCCTCAGTTTGCTAATTCTTCTTCTGCAGCTGTAACTCAACTGCTATCTGAAGTCACTCCTATATACCCTTAAATTGAGCGCTAATTGTGGAAGGAACCATTTGTAGTGTTGTCTAACACCATAGTCGACATTCTGATAAATAAATGAGCATATAACTGATGTAAACCTATGGGCTAGACTCTGGTCCAACTCAAAATACTTTGTATCACCAGACAGACAGCTCACTATGTGTCAAATAACTTTAATGCTTAATGTTTTCATTCACTTCTTCAAATGGACTGTATTCGTGACTAATGTGGAGAATTGTGAATGAGGGTATGAAGGTCATTTTGTATACAACTGAAGTGTTTACTGTTCAAAACAACTTTCTATGCTCTAACACCACCAGTTTAACCCTTTGTCCAACTGCATGATCTAAACTGAATGGCCCATTTCCTTGTGTGGTGATGGTGAAAAATAACTGGATTGATCCCATTTGGTGACATTAACTCCATGGGGATCTATAGATTAGATTAGATTACATTCAACTTTTTTGTCATTACACATGTACAAGGCAACGAAATGCAGTTTAAGTCTAACCGGTGCAGTAGCAGCAAGTGCAGGATATAGGTATAAGTTATAAAGTGCAGTTATAGAAAAACTATGGCTAATATTTACAGATTGACGTACTATGAACATTATACACAGGTTCATTCATTCATTCATTTTCTTGTCGGCTTAGTCCCTTTATTAATCCGGGGTTGCCACAGTGGAATGAACCGCCAACTTATCCCGCAAGTTTTTACGCAGTGGATACCCTTCCAGCTGCAACCCATCTCTGGGAAACATCCACACACACATTCACACACACACACACTCATACACTGCGGACAATTTAGCCTACCCAATTCACCTGTACCGCATGTCTTTGGACTGTGGGGGAAACCGGAGCACCCGGAGGAAACCCACGCGAAGGCAGGGAGAACATGCAAACTCCACACAGAAACGCCAACTAAGCCGAGGTTGGAACCAGCGACCCAGTGGCCTTCTTGCTGTGAAGCGACAGCACTACTTACTGCGCCACTGCCTCGCCCCTTATATACAGGTTGAATAACTATAAACTGAGAATAACAATAGATGAATATATGTACAATTTGCTATTAATAATCAGAAGTATGCAGATAGATATGAACATAATTACAAATGTAAATGTACAAAGGATATGTACAATTCAAATAAATGAGTGCAATGTAGTGAAATGAATATGTGCAATTTTAATTGTGCAAATATTAAGTAGTGCAGTGGGGTGATGAGGGGGCAAAAGAGTCAGTGGGGGGCAAAGTTCAAAAGGGAGACAGTTCTGGGGAAAAAGCTGTTCCTGAATCTGCTGGTTTTTGTCCGGGGGAGCCTGAAGTGCCGGCTGGAAGCGTGTCTGTGAGCAGGGGGAGAAGAGCACGATCTCATGATAAAACGTAACTATTTTAAATATTGTCATAAAAGTGGCAAATTTGTACGTGTGATTTTTAACATTTTAAAGTCAGGCGTGCTCCCAACCGACCCCTAAACCTACTCTATTATGTGGACGAGCAAATCATACAAAAATGGACAAAGTAATAAGAATTAACCACTAAATCAAACGATTATGTATTGCTGTGAGATTGCATTCGCATTATTATATCATTCATTTGTACATTCACTTGTTCCTAACTGGATATTTTTTCATTTGTGAGCTCGAAATGGTTGTGTGTTTGCAGAAATGGTTAAAGAAATGTGAGTTTGCACAAATGGTTGTGTGTGAAATTCCCAGTAGATGAGAAGTTTCAAACCAGCTTGTCAGTCACCAAAAAACAGGCCACATTTAAAGACACATTAATCACCTGTCTTCCTCATTCTGATCAGATGACCGTATTTACAACGTCTACATGCCTAACTGCGATGAGTTGCTCACATGTAATTGGCTGATTAGAGATTTGTAATAATGAGCAGATAAACAGGTCTATCTAATAGAGTGGTTTTAAATGGATGTATGACTAAATGATCAGACACTATAATGTCATAATTGTAAAACTGTTGTGCATCATGTTATGTTCCCTCAGCTTTTTGCCATCTTTGCTTTTGCAACATGTGGAGGTTACTCTGGGCAAATGCGGGTTAGTGTGGACTGCATCAACAAGTCTGACAGCAACCTCAGTATTGCCATCAACTTCGCTTACCCGTTCAGGTAAGGCTCATTTATAGCAACGCTAAATATTCTCTGCAGAGAAGTATTTGATTATGATCATTTTATTTTTATATTCTCTGTGTGTGCTGACAGTTACAACTGCAAAAATTCTTTATTAGTTCAAATAATAAATCTGTGAATCTAAGGGAAACTGCTTTACTTTCTGTCCTGCTTTATCCCAAACTGTTTGAATAGGACTGGCCAATTAGAATCTGAAGAAAACCTTATTTGCTCCATATTTTAATTTCGAAGTGTGGTTTATTTATAAGTGAAGTTTATTTATAAGCTAATTTCAAGAGGATCATGTGCTTATGATTGCTTGCAGCCGGTCACGCATTATTCAATTTATGATTCACCAATCGGACGATTTCTAAGCCACTATAAATACCCTAAGTTCCATATAACAGCCATGTTCGTTTTGAAGAATCCCCCCTTCCACCCCTACTCCTCCTTCTTTCCTAGATGGGTGGCACGTTGGCTCAGAGGTTAGCACTGTTGCCTTACAGCAAGAACGTCAATGGTTCTAGTCCTTACCAAGCCAGCTGACGTTTCTGTGTGGATTTAACACTTTCTCCCCATGCTCACATGGGTTTCCCCCGGGTTTCCCTGTTTCCGACCACCATCCAAAAACATGCAACTTAAGTTACTTGACAATCCAAATCAGCACCATGGACATGCTCCTAGTAAGTAGTTATCTCTTAAGAGCAATTACTATCTGTTCATTAGCTACTACAGCAGGGGAGTTCTCAAGATCTACCTGAGCTCAAACTCTCCTCTCGCCTTGCAAATGAGAGAGATCCCCAAGCTCGAGGATCTGATGAGCTCAGGGCTCTCTCCCGGGACAGCATGCCAAACAAGCTTTATAATAAATCATGAGCTAAGTGTGAACTCTTGAAAGTAATTTCGAGAGGATCACGTGCTTATGACTGAACACAGCTGGTACTGCATTAACTCCGTTTATATGCACCAATCAGATGAATACTGACACACTATAAATTACCACAGCTTTCTATTCCAGTCATCTTCGTCTCGAAGAATCCCCCCTTTCCACCCCTACTCCTCCCCTTCTCTGATAGGGCAGCACGGTGGCCCAGTGGGTAGCACTCTTGCCACACAGCAAGAAAGCTGCTGGTTCGGCCCTCTCCAAGCCGGTCAGCATTTCTGTGCAGAGTTTGCATGTTCTCTCCATGTTTAGCATGGGTTTTTCCTGGGTTCTCCAGTTTCCTCTCACCATCCAAAGACATACACCATAAGTTAATTCACTACTTCAAAATAGCATCCTAATGCCACTTTTAGTCAGATATTCACAAGCAGACAGCAGTTCACAAGTAGGGGAGTTCTCGAGACCTACCTGTTCTCAAACTTTCCTCTCACCCTTTAAACAGGAGGGAGTCCCGGGCTCAAGGATATTCTGAGCTCATGGGCCTCTCCCGGCACAGCATGCCAAACACGCTTTATTATCAATCATCAGCTAAGTGTGAACTCTTGAAAATTGTAAAGGGATGGCACTGTGGCTAAATAGTTAGCTGGGCCAGTTGGCCTTTCTGTGTGGAGTTTTCATGTCCTCCCCATGTTGAGGTTTCCCCCACAGTTCAAAGACATGTGCTATGGGTGACTTGGATGAACTTAATTGGCCATAGTGGATGAGTGTGTCTATGAATGTAAGAGTGTTTCCCAGTTTACCATGGGTGTTTTCCAGTACTGGGTTGCTGCTGGAAAGGCATTTGCTGCGTAAAACATATGTCGAAATAGTTGACAATGGTTCATTTCGCTGTGGCGACCTCTGATAAATCAGAAACTAAGCCCAAGGAACATGAATCATGAATGGATGAATGAATGAATGAATGAATGAATGAATGAATGAATGAATGAATGAATGAATGAATGAAAATAATAAGGACAGCTGTGTTCACTGATGTCAGCTTTTGCATGTATGTTTCATATCATAGATGGACGATGTGATTTACTTAAAAATGCATATACTGAGTACATGTAAAATGGAAGGTTCAGCCTTCAAAAATCCTGCAATGAATTGTGTTTTGTTTGTAAAATGAAGTGAACAAAGGACAAAGTTCTTAAATTACAAATAACATTCGTCCTCTTTCCTAATGTTGAGGTCAGAAAGAAGGTAATGCAAAAAAAAATTCCAAAACTTGGCACGACACAGTGCCTTGTCTTCTGAGCATATTTATAATTTGTTTTTTGCATAACCTAGCATTGGAATCTTTCGTTATTTTTATACTGACTCCAGTGTGAATCAGTGGGTTTAGCTAAACAGGTAATGAAGTAGAAGCAGGCATTGAGGATCCTATCATACATCCGGCGCAATGTGGTGCAAGGCGTGACGCAAATGTATTTGCTAGTTTCAGCTTGATGCTAGAGTCATTTTGACGTTTTGCACCACGCTGTTTAAATAGCAAATGTATTTGCGCTCATGTGTGCCCATAGGTGTTTTGGTAAAAAAAGGAGGTGTGTAAAGGCACAATTGTGGCATGTTGCTAATTTGAGAAACTAAAATAGACTGCGCAATAGACCAGCTTAAAGCAGGGCTAAAGTGCAGAGCAGAGCACGTTATTGTATGCCTCGCTTACACATACACACAGGATGCACAGCATAACGTAAATATCTTTAAATGAAAAAGAATTAAAGGATCAAAATATTACAATAGTTACTTTTTTATACATAAATATAAAAACCACTGCTCCCATGCCTTGTTCATCTCGGGGGGCTTTTTTTTTTGTTTATTCATGACAATTTGCTTTTGTACAATATTACTATTATCAATAGTATTATTTATTATATCCCTATTTATATTTGTTTTATAAAAAATAAGCTTAGATTTGCCCACCTGTCAGATTTTAGACCATATGAGACATGGCATGTGTTTTTGTATATAACTCAGTTTTTTGACCACACTTTGTTATTATTGTTCATTTATTTGTTTGCTGGAAATTAGGACTGAATTTTGGAAAAGTTTTTAAAACTAACCTTTGTGCTCAACAAGCTAAATTAACTATTTAGGCTAATGGATGTCTGTGCGTACAACACGTTTCCTTATCCACGAAAAAGAGAAAGTAAAGGTAAAGGAGGCTCATCTCTCATTTGCGTGCTGAAGATGGTCTGTTTGACTGTTTTCTTTCGTGAAGCATTCAGTTTTTCCACGTACAAAGTCTGCCATGTAAATAGCAAATGCGCTATGGTGCGACTCAAGAACTCTTAAAGGTATGGGAGATGAGACTCTGATTGGTTTATTCTCAAAACACACCCATAACTCATTAAGAGAATAAGCTCAACCCTGTTAGACCATGCGCCACAGCGCAGAGTGTATTTTTCTGTCCCTAAAATAGCAAAAGTGTATTCGGACACGCCCTTAATGCTTTTGCGCCTAGATCATTAAAATAGAGCCCTGGATCTTATATGGAGGCGGAGTTTAGACACACTACTACAAGATAAAGTGGCTTATTCACAATGTGTGATTTCAATATAATCTGATTTTAGGCAATTTTCTTTCTAACAAGGTAACATACAAGGTACTTTTTATAGTACAATGACATCTTATTTGTAAAAAGATCAAGGGAATTTAGATTTGTTTGGATCATGACCCCATTAAGTGTTTAATCACATTTTCAGCTGACAGATTACCAGTTAGTTTTCAACTATTTTGTTGAACAGTGAAACCACCTAAGCAACCTAAAAGCCTATCTTCAGTTTCTCAAAGCCAGCAAGACATTCTTTCTGAAGACAGAAACACCTTCATTCATTTGTTCTCAAGAAATAAACCAGAAAGCTGACACATATGCTGGAAAACACACATTGGTATCCATTGTGGTAACAGAATTACAAAAGGCATCCAATATCAATTTAAAAAACAAAAGGTTACTAAGTGCTGTAATGAAGCGTCACTATAATTTAGTATAGATTAATGTTTTTGATTGGCTGGAATTCTTTTGCACTCACAAACATTTACTTTAAAAACTGCTGAAATCCACACAATCCCTTCATTTTGTCCTACTCAAATTAACTAAGTTAACTTAATGTTTTTTTATCATTTTAGGTTGATTCTTTCATTTCATTTTCCTTCAACTTAGTTCCTTTATTCATCAGTGGTTGCTACAGTGCAATGAACCACCAACATATCCAGCATATGTTTTATACAGCGGATGCCCTTCCAGCTGCAACCCAGTACTGGGAAACATCCATACACACTCATTCATACACATACACTATGGCCAATTTAGTTTATTTAGTTCAACTATAGCGCATGTCTTTGAACTGTGGGAAAAACCGGAGCACCCAGAGGAAACCCACATAAACATGGGGAGAATATGCAAACTCCACACAGAAATGCCAACTGTCCCCGCTGGGACTCAAACCAGCAACCTTCTTGCTTTGAGGCGTCAGTATTAACCACTGAACCACCATATTGTATACCATACCATATAAGTTGATTGAACATAAAACAATATAGTTGTCCCTAAAACACAAGAGCTGTGCTGTTTCAGCTCAATTTCAAGAGTAGTTTGAGCAAGGAGCAATAATATTTTTATGAGTGTTGTGTCCAAGTTGTTGCCCTGAAAGGTCAACCACGCACACAAAATGTCCAAAGCAATATGAAGAAGCCCTCAGGTTATTCTGTATGCTTGAGCTTTAAGTTCATAGTTATCAAAGAAGGACAAGACAGAAACAGACAGAAACTAAAGTAACCTTATAACAAGAATGTTACGCTAGTCTGATGCTGACAAAACAAGAGTGATGTTTTTGTGCCTTATATGAAACAGGTTGAACCAAGTGGAATTTGATGTACCGATGTGTGAGGGAAGGAGACAAGAGCGGCTTTACCTGATTGGAGACTTTTCCTTCTCGGCTGAGTTCTTTGTCACCATTGCTGTGTTTTCCTTTCTGTACTCTCTGCTGGCCACTGTGGTGTATATCTTCTTCCAGAACAAGTACCGTGAAAACAACCGCGGACCTCTCATTGTAAGCACTGGTTTCATTTTAGACATCTCTATATCCTCAAATCTTTGTAGACTGTGACTAAGAAAATATTTGATATTTCACTGCAAAAAATGATATTCTTACTTGGATATTTTTTTGTCTTGTTTCTAGTCCAAATATCTAAAAAATCTTATATCAAGAAGCATTTTCGAGGCAAGCAAAACATATTATCTTGTTTTCAGAAATAATGTGCAAAATTTTCCTTAAAACGAGCAAAATAATCTGCCAATGGGGTAAGCAAAATAATCTTATGTCAAAAGGAAAAACAATATTATTTTGCTTACCCCATTGGCAGATTATTTTGCTTGTTTTAAGGAAAAACACTTAATTTTAGCATAATATTTCGCAAAACAAGACAATATGTTTTGCTTGTGTTGAAAATTCTTCTTGACTTAAGAAATTTTTGATATTTGGACTAGAAACAAGACAAAAAATCTAAGTAAGAAAATTATTTTTTGCAGTGTAGAGATAATTGATAAGACATGAGCTGGGGTCTTCTCATTTATAAACCTTTGCATTGTAACCTTTTTTAAAAGTAAATGAATGTCCCAGAATTAATGTAAATGTATTTGTTAATGGTTATGATTCATATAATGATTTAGAGTGGTTCATCTAAGAGTTTACGTAGTGTTTACTTATCACTGTTTACATTCTCTCATCAAGTTTGTTTTTTATAGTTCATAGCCTTTGCATGGGTTTTCACCACGTTTTCTGCCTACGTCATGTTTATATATGAGACCCCTGGTGTGTTCACACTTGATACATTTGGTCCTGGTTTGCACTGTTGTATAAACTCATGCTTTTATGATGTATAATTTGTGACTAGGGTTGTAACAATATACCGGTATGACGGTTTACCACGATTTGAATGTGCACGATTATCATACCATGAACAATTGCATATCAACGGTTTTAACCCTTAAAGACCGAGACAGCCGCCCGCGGCTAAAAATAAGTATTGCTCTTAAATGTTTAATAACTTTTGATCCGCTGATCCGATTCATACAATTCAAAGATTGGCATAAAGAAGAGAATCTCAGCTTTCCAGTATGCTGTATCACATAACATTCGCGGACTTTCAGAGGCTCCGGAATCAGTGCGGTTACGTCATCAACATTTGACAACGCTGATTTGACAAAGAAACGCTCGTCACTGTGTCTCTGGACAAACCAGACACGATACATTGATGCATTGTCCCTCCTCCATGCCCAGATTGGTTCAAACTCGCTATATCACAACCAATAAGCATAGGTTTCACTTTTGTTTGTGGACCAACACTGAGCTTTTTGAACAACACGGAATGAGAGATTTCTGCGCGGCTAAATAAAACGCAAAAAAAAAGTTTTGCATGAAATAATTCTCATACTAAGTACTTTTGCATGCACAGCAGCACAGAAACATGACAAAACAGTGAAACAGCAAAGACGAACGGCTGCTCTTGCTGTTTTCAAAAGACACAAATGAAGGTGCAGCTGTTTGTCTGCATTGCATACAACCATATCCAAATCCATATCCACAGACAACCATATCCATGCTGGCACATAAAACCTAAGGATGTTCCATATTGAATCTAGTTTCGTTATGTAACTATTTATAGTATAGTAAATATTTATATCTATTTTTTTACTGAGGATTTGCACCATGTTTATTTGGACTTTGACACATTATTTATTATTTTTTTATTTGTTCATTGTACAAGTGGACACATTCTCTCACCTCAGCGGTCAAGATTAAGTCCTGAAAATCTCAACATGCTTACATTTCTTCATCACAACCTAGACTGAAAAAAAAACAACGCTTTAAATACATGTTTACAGCCATAAACTTGGTATTGCACTTTTGGTCTCCCATTTATCCTGCTTATAAGGAAGGACAGTTTAAGTTTATTTTTGTCTAATCTTAAAAGACCTTGCTTGTTTATTCCTTCTAATTTAATTTATTAAAATGGGAGATTTTTCAGTTTATTTTTATAAAAGACTTCTATAGTTCTATTAAAATGGTTCTTTCAAAAGTTTGTTGAAATAAAACCTTTGTTCAGTCAGAAAACGTGTTCTTATTCTTTTCAGGGTCTTTGCTATGAGAATTACTATTTAATACCGTATACCGCGAAACCGTCAAACCGTGGTATTGTTTTAGACGATTATCATACCGTAAAAAATTCATACCGTTACAACCCTATGTGTGACTGAACTTATTAAACATCCAAAATAATGCTTCACTCTTAAGAAGGAAGGTTACAAAATAGTTTTCACATAGTACCATAAAACAACCATAAAATGACCTTTTAGTTAACTGTTCACTGTTGAAAAGCATTTAAAGCAACTGTTTCAGTCAAAATATCGTTTTAAAGATTTCAGTCTACTGTAAAAAATCATTTTGGGGAAGTTAAAAGTTCTGTAAATATTATAACTTGTAAATTGTGTAAAAAGAAGGTTTGAGCATTCTGCCCTTTTTATGTTTTTATGTTTGTATCCTGTGACATCTTTTTGGTACATCTAGATTTGTATGCTCCATGTTGTGCTCATATTTCAGACCAAGACCAAATCTTTTCAGAGGTCTAGGTCAGTTTACTTAGTTTGGATGTTCACACTATGTTGAAATAATCTGAACTAACACAGGAATTATGTTATGTTAAATGTACTTCTGATGAATCATCCTATTATGTAAACCATATTAATTTAGTTTAAAGAAACAGTTCACCTTAAAAAAATCCAGTTCATCTAAAATTAATTTTATCTTACTGTTTGTAAATTATGTAATAAATTACTTTCATGTCGAATTTACACTCACCAGCCACTTTATTAGGTACACCTTTCCAACTGCTCGTTAACACAAATTTCAAATCAGCCAATCATCGACAACAAAATGCATGTAGACATGTTGACATGGTCAAGACAATCTGCTGCAGTTTAAACCGAGCATCGGAATGGGGAAGAAAGGTGACTTTGAATGTGGAATGGTTGCTGGTGCCAGACAGGCTTGTCTGAGTATTTCAGAAACTGCTGAGATACTGGGTTTTTCACACACAACCATCTCTAGGGTTTACACAGAATGGTCCAAAAAAGACAAAATATCCAGTGAGCGACAGTTCTGTGGGCACAATTGCCTTGTTGATGCCAGAGGTCAAAGAAGAATGGCCAGACTGTTTCGAGCTGATAGAAAGGCAACAATAGCTCAAATAACCACTTGTTAAAACCGAGGTAAGCAGAGGAGCATCCATGAGCGCACAACACATCAAACCTTGAAGCAGATGGGCTACATCAGCAAAAGATTAAACTGAGTGCCAATCCTGTCAGCTAAGAACAAGAATCTGAAGCTACAATTCACACAGGCTCACCAAAATGGGACAGTAGAAGATTAGAAAAACGATTACATAGTCTGATGAGTCTCTATTTCTGCTGCGACATTCGAATGGTAGGGTCAGAATTTGGCATCAACAACATGAAAGCATGGATCCATCCTGACTTGTATCAACAGTTCAGGCTGCTAGTAATGGTGTAATGGTGTGGGGGATATTGCCTTTGCAAACTTTGGGTCCATTAGTACCAATTGAGCATCGTGTCCAGGCCACAGACTACCTGACAGTGTTGTGCAAGTTACTTCCAAACTGTAATACATTACAGATAACTTGCTACTGTTATTTAAAAGTAATCCCTTACATTACAATATTACTGTCTCAGAATTGTAATTTGTTACATGACTCTTAAATTACTTTTTAGTTACTTTCACCAAAATAACTACAGAATTAGAACTTAACATTCTAAAATGACATATTGTACTGCAGAGCATTTTACATCCAGTAGAAAGCGATATGATGTAGCAGAATGACTTTGACCTATCCATGATACTAACATTATAGTATATAATTGGCAATGTGAAGGCTCAAGACAATGTAAGAAAGGATGACAGCCAGAATCACAAATGATCTAAGTCTGTTAAAAGTATGGTAGAGGTAAAGTGATTATCTGGCAATATCTGTGTATAGCTTGACTATATTCATATTAGACACAATAGGACTATATAGAAACTCCAATGCCGTGACAAGATACAGATTTGTTTTTCTAATTGTTGCCATTATTCTATTTACTTTGAATTCAAGTGCTTACAACCCAAAACTGTCATGCACAAAGTGAGCATGATGAACAGTTTTTTCAATATTATGCTTGTGCACTGATTTCCTCTGTTTGTGGACAAAACTGCTTGTGAGCTCTCAAATAAACGCTACTTGCACTCAAATTTTCTCACACTCTCTCAAATATGCACTGCTCATGCGCAAATTTTCTTGCGCACTCTCAGTACACTGCTCGCTCAGTGAGATTATATGCAGTCTAACAATTTGTGTCTTGTGTTCCCTCTTCTATTTATGCTTTTTGATATGATTTATATTGGTGCACTATTTATTAACAATAACCAAAATACTAAAATAGATTTACATATTACATTTTTAAGATTAGAGTTTAGCTGAAATCCAACCTTTACTGTGATCCGGGCTGAGCCAATAGCCTCGGACCTCAAGCTCAGAGGCTGAAATCATTCCGCATTCAAAGTAAAAAGTTCCAATAGCCAGAGGGAGATTAATGACAACACACACGTATGTTCACTAACCACAAACAGGAAATAGAACTGCTGTATTTTAATTTGTTAATGTCTTGCTAGGTAAAAGTTTGTTGTAACACAAGCATTACTGAACATCTACTGAGTAAAATATTACTGAAAATGTATTAGTAATACCTAACACTGTGATATAGGAAAATGTAATACGTTACTGTAATACATTACTTTTGTAACTCATTACTCCCAACACTGCTACCTGAGTATTGTTGCTGACCATGTCAATTCCTTTATGACCACATTGCACCCATCTTCTGATGGCTACTTCCAGCAGGATAATGCACCATGTCATAAAGCACGAATGATTTCAGATTGGATTCTTAAACATGACAATGAGTTCACTGTACTCAAATTCCATTCAGAGTCACCAGGTCTCAATCCAATAGTGCACCTTTGAGATGTGTTGGAACGGGAGATTCGCTGCATTGATGTGCAGCCGACAAATTTGCAGCAACTGCGTGATGTTATCATGTCAATTTGGATTAAATATGGAGAAAATCTCTGAGGAATATTTTCAGTATCTTGATGAATCTATCCCACAGAGGATTAAGGCAGTTCTGAAGGCAAAAAGAGGTCCAACACTGTACTTATAAGGTGTACCTAAAAAAGGGGCTGGGAAGTGTATTTTCAGGTTAATGGGCTTTCTAGCCTATGTCCTACACTCACTGCAAGTAAAATCCATGTAGATTTATGATAGGATGGTCATTCTTTTTCTTCAAAATAGCCCAGATTTGCTACCATTGAATAGGCTTTTATTTATTTTTTTTTATTAATGTGTTTAATTTAATCCTTCTTTTTTTGCATGAAAGAATACTACTGCAGTGCTTGGCATAATAGTCTTTTTTTTAATGAAATACTGGACCAAGCATGATTATTTCACAATAAATAAAAAGGAGAAATGACAAACCTTTTAAGTGCTGGCAACCATTTACACTTATTTTATAAATTACTAAGAAACACAATTTTTTTTCTTTACATTGACATAACTTACCTGTACCATGTATTCTTGATGTTCTCCAGGACTTCATAGTGACGGTGGTCTTCTCCTTTATGTGGCTAGTGAGTTCCTCTGCCTGGGCTAAAGGTCTTTCGGATGTGAAGGCGGCCACTGATCCGGATGAGGTGGTTCTGCTCGTGTCTGCTTGTAAAGTTCAGACCAACAAGTGCAGCTCATTGTACGGACCACGATGGTCTGGCCTCAACACATCTGTGGTAAGAGTCCACTTTTTTTAAGAGTAAAAAGTCCAAGTCCACCACTGCATTTAAGTCATTTAAAATCCTAGAACATTAGGCTACAGGGGTGGTCCACTATGATATCATATTTTAAACTTTAGTTGATGTGTAATGTAGCTGTGTGAACATAAACAACATCTCTGAATGTAAAAAGTTCTAAGTTTAATGCAAAGGTAGACCTTGGGTTTTACAGAGTTAGCTTAGCAAAGCCTACAATGAACGAATTTTGGGGACTACAAAAAATACTTCCGCCCCCTCTGAGATCACAAAGGTTCATTACTGCGCATCCAAACTGAGCAGGTAAGAGCCGAGGCCAGAGGCACTGTAACGTTATAGCAGAGATAAAGCTAAAAATGCGTCTAAACGCATTTTCCTCAGAGCTTCGTCTGTTTCTGAATTTGGGCTTCTAAAGGACACGACACAAAGACAGAAGTGCTTTAAGTTTAATATTAATTATGTTCCAGAGAATTATAAAATACACAGCAAGCATGATTTGACAAAACAGCTCCAGAATCTCTCCCAGTTCAGTGCTGGATTCGACTAAAATCTCCTCAAAGCAGAAGCTGTAAGCTACAACCAGTAAGTGTTTTTATTAGTTAAAATTGATCGTGACATGTACAGTGTCTAGCGTTAACGGTATGCTGTAGCAACGCTGTAAACAGTGCGAAATGCTGCTTTACGGGCAAATGATTTAGCTACAAATCCATATTTATGAGTCAAACTGCTGTAAACACACACACACTCCACCAGCACGTTCGTGTCTCTTATGTGTGTGCGCGTGTGATTGCATTGATTGTCTTCAGGCAGCTTTTCCATGCGTTTCACATCTCAGATAATCAAGTCGCAAAAGATATGTGGATGATTCATATTACTTACACCTGCATATTCCGGATACACGTGAAAGACGTCGTGTAATGCATAGAGTTAAAAAAATACAGGTTAGCTTACCTGACTCGTGGTAGCAGCAGAATAATAAATCAAGGCTCTCACAGGTCGCATCCCACATCTTGTGCTTTATTCTTCTGTCACGATATATTACAGAAAATATCTTAATCCGAGCATCAGAGAAAAAGAAATTCCCGCGCACATGCGCTTGCTAAAGAAAGTTCACACATTCACACACACATAGAAGCACACAACATTCACACCACACACACACATAGACGCACACGCAAACGCTCTTAAAGGAGCCGCACCCAATTTTCACTCATTACAGACACTTGTCAGATTTTATTTTAGAGCAGGCAGGAGGTTGACTGATTGTTTACACAGCAGAAAAGCATGTGCTTTTATGGGCGTGACATGGAGCCGATCCGCAAATCGCAGCACGTTATGACGATGACCAATCAGAGTCACTTAAGGGCGGGCCTTTTAGAGGAACTAGGAAATTTGACGGTCGTTTTTATGTTAGCTGAGTAGTTGTGTATAATCAAAGTGAGATTTATGAAAAAATAACGCGATTTCCTTCAACTGAAACATGAGCACACATTGTTTTGCATCTTATAAACACAATCAAGCCTTAAAATTACATTCTGGACGACCCCTTTAAGTACCACTATATATATGCTATAAATAAAATAAACATTAACTTAAAAAAGTTATAATCCTAGTTTAAATAAACATTTCAGCATTAATACCTTATTTTAGTAATGTGAACAATGAACTGTTGTTTATTTGTTGTGGTTTATTTTAATTGTTGTTTATTAACTGTCAGCAGTACTGTAACAAATGTATTGTTTATTGTTATTCATTCATTCATTTTCTTGTCGGCTTAGTCCCTTTATTAATTCGGGGTCGCCACAGCGGAATGAACCGCCAACTTATCCAGCATGTTTTTACGCACCAGATACCCTTCCAGCCGCAACCCATCTCTGGGAAACATCCACACATACACACATATGCCACAGACAATTTAGCCTACCCAATTCACCTGTACCACATGTCTTTGGACTGTGGGGGAAACCGGAGCACCCAGAGGAAACCCACGTGAACGCAGGGAGAACATGCAAACTCCACACAGAAACGCCAACTGAGCCGAGGTTCTAACCACTGACCCAGCGACCTTCTTGCTGTGAGGCGACAGAACTACCTACTGCGCCACTGCTTCGCCCTTGTTTATTGTTAGTTACTGTTAATTAATTGACTAAATAATGTTATGCAGTGGACTTCGTTTATGACAAATGCAATAAAAAGGACAGAAGGACACAATAAATTTACTAATTAATTAGTAAATAAATGAAGAAACTATTAAACTATTATTAAAATTCACAATAGTATTTCTATAATACTAAAAAACACTGACATCAACATTCTGCTCATTTGATATATTTTTCATGTATTCATTAAATACCTCCTTAAAAGTGTACAAGTAATAGACTGTAAAATGTTTACATAACCTTTCTAAAACAACAATAACCTGGACCTACATTATTTTGTTGTATTTTCATTTGTGTTTTATTTTTATTTTACACTTTTAATTTTAATCTGACAGTTTTTAGTGTTAAATGTGTCCATATAGTTATACTGATTTTATTTTAGTTTAAGTCATTTTAATACATCAAGCTAAACTAAATAAAAATGAGAAATGTTGACCTGGCAACTATGGGAATGTGAATTCATTTTATTTCAATAAACGTTTATTTTGTAAAACTACTTTTATCTTTTTAAAAAGGCTAATTAACAGATGTGTTTGAATAGAAACTGATTTAACATTAATATTGTAAATTTAGGTTCAACAATTGCCAAAGTTTTCCATTTTTATTTTAAGGGCACCGGCACCTATTTTACCATTTTTTCAAGATTTAATATAAATCTTTTGTGTCTCCAGAATGTGTGTAAAGTTTCAGCTCAAAATAGCCATCAGATTATTTATTAAACCTTTTTCAAATCTGGGAAATTTGAGCTGTTATGGCATTGTAGCTGTTTTTGTTGCCTGTGCGTTTAATGCAAATGAGCTGGTTCTCCCCGCCCACTGTTCTCACATACGTGTCAGAGCCACGGAGATCTGTCTGTATTGCTCTGATGCATGTTCCCCTCATGTATAAACAGCATAGTGACAGACAATAATGAAGCACACATCCTTTAATACAGTAAGAACTTTCCCAACTGTTATTTGATATATTTTTTGTTGAGTTAACTCAAGCCTTTCTGCAACGATGACTCACACACAATGTTGTTCTAAAGTTGCACACATGCATTTAGCTTTGCACTGTTTTTGCACAGCAAATGTGACAGAATACATATAATTGCCGCTGCTGTATGGACATACCTTACGTTAATGTACAAAATAAACCTAATTTAATGTCCTGGACAGGAACTGACACTATGCAGCTGTGGTGATGAATTACAGCAATATTACTGTATTTATTACAAACATGCACATGTTTTAAAAATGTGTTAAATTTGTAAATCTTATTTGTGAGGTGTAGATGATCACGGAGAGTTAAATAGATATTTTAATCCCAGTTGCTTTGTGCAAGTTCTGTCTTGTGGATAAGATTATACACGTTACTACAAAGACATGTTAATACGCGTTTGTCAATCAATTTGATGGGTGAGGAAACCACACTCCTATGTCACGTTGCGGTCAGCCTCAAAATGGCAATCCAGGCTCATTCTGAAAGCGTAGTGCCGTGGAGATCTGGAGATCGCGAAATACGTCCCGGGAGGTACATGTTTTTGCATTTTTTGTTTTCGCGAATCCACAAGAGGCCGATGTGTGCGTTTTTCGTATCTCAAATGTCTCTCGCGAGTGCCGTTTGCGCCTACGCTGTTCTCGCTTGAACCCACCAGAGGCCACTGTCGAACGACCATCTATCTGACTGACTGAATGAATGACTGGGCGACCGACCAATCAACTGACCCACCCTCCTTCCTTTACCCCAAGCAATTTTACCGATTGACCCACCCACCCGCTTTTTTCCCTAAACCCAACCAACAATTTACAAAAGCCGTGCAGATAAAGAAAGGCCCTCATCTGATTTTTACCACGTTTTTTGATTTTACCACATTCTCACCCTGTTATGAACTTGTTCACTTTATTTTTTGGAATCTGTTTTTGTCTTACCTGAGTTCTGGAACCGCTCTTCCCCGGACTTAAACCCGGTCGTCATCGTTGTCATTGTCAGCTTCTCTCTGTGTCTCAATTCCGCCAACGTACATGATGAGTTAACTGGACAAACTGGTTGCGGTGGAAAAGTCCTCCACACGGAGGTAAGCTGTTAGCTAGTAAGCGAGAAAAGGAACGGTGCCGTAGCATCCGCTTAGAAAATGAAATGCAGCCATACGTACCTCCGGCTCCATAATTCGCGGTCTCCAGAAACGTCCACGGGACTATGTTTTCAGAATGAGCCTGGGTTGGAACATGGGATGGATTTGGATCCTATTTTAACATCAGAAAATTTTTAAAAAGACACTTATTGTGTTTTATCACCCAGTATGACTGTGGACACACTATTCTTACACACAGTTCTGTCCAAACAGCTTACAAAAGATGATTTTCATCAGATGCCCTTTAAATGCCTTAAGCATAGAACTATACTTATCTCTTAAATTAATCAAAGAATGTTTGTTTCCCCCCACAGGTATTCGGCTATCTGAACTTCGTGCTGTGGGCTGGAAACATCTGGTTTGTGTTTAAAGAGACCGGATGGCACAAGGGAGGCGCAGCAAGATATCCAGCCTCGTCCTTAGAAAAACAAACAGCGGCCTTCAACCAGCAGGTCTACAACCAGGGCAGCTTTGATCAATCTGGAGCCACTTTCACTGGAACAGGGGACTTCGCCCAGTCAGAGTACAGTCAGGTGGGCAATTATTCCTCAAGTGGGCCCATTTCCTACACCAACCAGTAACCCCATCAGCCTCATCACTATCCCCAACACAGGGGACCCATTTCTAAGGGCAAATTCGACATTGAGCACAAGAGAAAGTGGAAGAGTTTAGTAAACAGATTTCTGATTCTAGGTAAACCCAGACTTGTTTGTCCAGGCTACTAATATGTTTTTAAAAATTAATGACAGGGATCTTTTGATGTATTGTATGTTTTTTGACTGTTTGTAAATGTTATGGAAAAATCACTGTTTACTCTGCAAATCTCATTACATCCATACTTTAGACTCGCTCACATGGGAAATCCATTAATTTAAATGGGTATCTTAATGTTTGTGTTGTGTCACTATGACCATGTATTTTTTTAGAGCCCATTTGTGATCTAAGTATTTCTGCTTCATTTCAAACTTAATCGACTCTTTTGCAAAACCTTATAATATTTCATATCATCAAATGCTTCATAGATGCTTTTAAAGGAACATGAATGAATATAACTTCCTTCATATTTGACATAGGGTGGCCATAACTGATATGAACTTTACTGAAATGATTTATCCATCGATTAACAACACCATGCATCGATATGGGAGAAAGCAAGGCAATTTATTAAAATTTTATCAAAAGGTCACTAAGACTTTTTTGGGGGGGATAACATTCACAGTTGAATAGTCCACAATAAGTGCAGAAACATTAAAGAGTTTGCATCAAAATTAAAATCAATTATTATTCCTTGCAAAATTACAAAACCTTAAGACTTTTGTTCATCTTCATAATAGAAAGGCTTTGGTCTCTCCATTAATATCCCTCAAAAAGTCTAAAAATAAATCTAGATGAACCAAGCAATCAAAAACTTATGTAAAAAATATAAAAGGACTCATTTATATGACTGCATTTACAACTAAATAGATTTTTTTATTCATTTTACAAACCAATGCAAAAAAATACTTTTAAAACATTTGAAAAAAGATTTCAAAATCTTTCAAAATGATTCGTTATTGTCTTCAAGTGAACACTTTTCAAAAACACAAAGGAAAAACGTTATAGTTTTAGTAAGTCTCTGTCATGTAAACTCATCTCATGGGTTTGATATGACATGAGGTTTATTAACGATAACAAAATGTTCTGGGCTGAACTAACTCTTTCAGGAAGTATATGGGATATGTTATGATATCATGTTGACTTTTAAGTGTACTTGTCTTAATGGTGATCACCTACACGCTAAAAAGTGCTAGGTTGAAATATACCAAATTTGTGGAAAATGTGACTCTGGATGTTTTGCATGGGTAAATATTTGGGAATAACCCAAATACACTGGATGAGTGAAAAACGTTGCTTTTTATGCCAAAAATCATTAGAATATTAAGTAAAGATCATGCTCAATGAAGGCATTCTGTAAATATTTCAAAACTCGATTAGTGACATGCATTGTTTAAGCAGTTAATTTAGACATGTTTAAAGGCAATTTCTTCAATATTTAGATTTTTTGTTTACTATCATATTCCAGATTTTCATATAATTGTATCTCGGAACAAATCAAATTTGAACAAAACTTTACAAAGAATAATGTAGTTTCAGGTGATGTATGAAAAAATGACACATATGACTAGTTTTGTGGTCCAGGGTCACATATGGACAACAAAACATGGGTTAAATGGGACCACAAAATATGGGTTAAATATTTAAGTTAAAAATGTTATCTATATTTTATAATTAATCTATGTTTATCCAGATTTGAGGTACAAAAAAATTAACCCAGCACTTTTTTTATAGTGTAGAGAAGGTGATGCAGGTATTTGTAATTTACAGTATTTGACAGACTTTTAAGTTTTCATTTGTCAGTATAGATGTTAGATTACTGTTAATCTGCATATTTTTGGATTTCTTCTCCACCTGAATAATGTCATGCCAGTGGTTGTTGGTTTGGTGTTTGCACTTTTGTGTTTCTGCATTTATATGGCTCTTAAATGTTTGCACTGTATTGATGAGCTGCATGAAGTTGTGCCATATTATTAACCCAGTTTGAGTTTGTACATAAATTTTCTCCTCACTATATCAGGGTCATATGTAACCCAGGCTCATTCTGAAAACACACCACTATATACATTTCTGGAGAAAGCCAGATACGTCCCAGGAGGTATGTTTTTTTTTTCAGTTTTTGTTTTCACAAATTCACCAGAGGCTGCTGTGTACTCTTTTTCAGATCTCAAATTTCTCTTGCGAGTGCCATTCACACCTGCTGTTCTCACGTAAATCCACTAGAGGCCGCTGTCGACTGACTGAATGAATGACCGATAGACTGACCCACCCACCTCTCTCCCTAAACCTTGACTAAACTTAGGGCTTAATTTGTGCCAAAACAAGCACCTCTGAAATCCGATCCGGCCCCTTATTTTACTAATCCCCCTCCACACACACACCCCTGCTCTTAACTTTCTTCCGCAACTCTCCAACCCTCTTCACTTTCGTCCGCATTCTTCAGCAATTTGCCATCCCCCTACCCATCCCCCCGGCCTCTTCACTTTCGTTCTCGACTCCTAAACCCCTGCCTAAAGCCAACCAAGCATCAATTGTCCTTGTCACCCACTTCCCTAAACCCAAAAAACAGTTTTAAAAAAACATTCAGAAAAAGAAAAGCCCTCGCCTGATTTTTACCACGTTTTCAGATTTTTCCACATTCTCACATTCGCTTTTTGGAACCGTTCTTCACCAGATTCGATTCCCATCATTACAGTCAACTCCTTTTTGCGTCTCAAGTCTGCCGATGTACATGGCAAGCTACTGGACAAACTGGTAACAGCCGAAAAGCCATCCATATGGAGGCTAGCAGTCAGCTGGTAATCGTGAAAAAAGGAACAGTGTCGTACCGCACCATATGGTTCATTTTACTGCCGAAATGCAGCCAGAAGTACTTCTGGCTACCTAATTCGCAATCTCCAGAAATGTATGTAGGGGTACATTTTTAGAATGAGTCTATGTTGGTCATATTGTCTATTCTGTGACCTTTATTATGATCACAAAGTGATTGAAATACAATCAACGCATCATTTCTTTGCTTGTGTTCGCTTGCTCCTCGTCTGATCCTTTATAAACGCATGAGGCTTTATTAACTACAAAGACTATAAAATGAGACAAAAAACTGGTAATGTTCTTGTTCTGATTGCTGTTGCATTTCAATGTGAACGGGTTTCTGTCTTGATATGTTAAGTGTATGCATTTTTGATCAGTGGGTGTGAATGCTTTGATGCATTTTGTGTGAAGCCAATAAAGATATTGTACATTCCTCTAGGCTGAACTCATTGTGTTGATGAATCTTCAGTCCACAACAATAAATCTGCTGTTTCAGCAAACAATGCCGGAGTTGTGCAGAGGAATTTGATGACTGTCTGACTGCCATTAAGGTAAATAAGGCAGTAATCAGATCTGTTAATCGGGAGCAGAAGGTGCAGTGTACAAGACCTCGCTTACGTAACATTTGTCCTGACAGTTTATGTTTTTATTTAAGCCAAGTTTTTGGGTCTATAGGGAAATTGACATTCAAAAGTGAACCTACGTTGAGAAATATTTGCATATTAACTAAAACTAGATATTTCTTGCTCAAGTAAAAATATTCAATTTATATACAAATCTATAGGTAAATACAAATCTCACGTTTATATCTGGATATTTAAATTATTTTAAAGTACATTATATATAAATTCTTATATACAGTGACTTTATCATTAAAATGTTTAACCTTATGAATATAAGCCCTCACAGGTCTTTTGTTTAATCCTCATGTCGTGCTCCCCTCCCACCCCTTACTTTATTATTCCTGAGCAGTTTCTGCTCTTAAATTGCTCAAAAAGCATTCTTTAGCTGTGAACAATTTATGAATAAGGAATTTATAGATTAAATGTACTAAATTAATTCATACATAAAATTTCTGCAGTGAAAATAAAAATAGGCACTGAAAATGTATTACAAAATGAACATGTAATGTCATGGAGGTAACCACGTGGGAAGATCGGCATATAAGCATGGAAAAAAGATGTGTATCCACAGAAGACATTGTTCAGTCTGAAATGTGTGTGCGAGTGAGTGAGTTGGGCTAGTGCGTAAGGGGATTTTTTTTTTTTTTTAATGGTTGAATATAGTCTGGATACCCATTCATTTCCTACGGTGGTCACATTTGAGCGGGAACAGCACAGGTGTAACACAGTTGATTAAAACACTCAAAATTCAATTAAAGAGATGATTGTCATGTTTATCAGTTCAATCAAGTGCATAGTGTGGAGTGTTTAAATCAGGGGTCACCAACATGGTGCCCGCGGGCACCAGGTAGCCCGTGAGGACCACATGAGTTGCCCGTGGGCCAGTTATAAAATTAGCTTACCATAGCACCACATACCAGTAAGCTGCATCTAATATTTTTTGTAGCTATTCTTTTTAAATCACACTTGCATTGGTTGATATTTATCTGTTTCCAATCATTGTTGACAACTATCGTGAGAAATTAACATGATCCGTATCTTCAAATAGATGAATATCATTAATTATTAATAACAAATAATTTAAAGTAAATTGAGCAAATTTGTTATTAGGAAGTGTGTATCAAACTGGTAGCCCTTCACATTAAACGATACCCAAGAAGTAGCTCTCAGTTTCCAAAAGGTTGGTGACCCCTGGTTTAAATTGTAAATCTGTCAGATTTGACCCAAACACAACAGGAAGGTTAAATAATAAATTCTATAAGATGCTTTAAAATAATATATTTGTGCATATACATTAGATTAGTCAGTACCAAAGCCAAAACTAGAAATAATCTAACAAACAACTTACGATCACAGTCTAAAAATGCGTACACCCAATTAAATGTTTATAAAAAATATAGAATTTACTTGAAATTTTGTTGTTGTTTTTTTTTGCCTTAATTTGTTTAAATTTAATTGTATTATCTTTCTATTTCTACACTGTAAAAAAAATAATTGAACAATGAGTCATGACAGTATATGTTTTTAATTCATTATACTAAACTACTTATATTAAACTAAGTTAATCATAATTTTCTGTTATGGAAGCTATTTTAAGACAGTTTAATATAAGTTCAATAGACAATAAATTGAAGGCAACTAGGATTTTTTTTACAGTCTAAATATTTTAGTGGATAAAAGTAGGGATGCAACGATACTGATACCAGTATCGGGTCCATACTTGGTGAAAATACTCGTACTCGTATTGTACATGAAATGCCAACACCACGCACCGATACCACTCAACAGTATTTCACTATGTGGGTGTGATTTGTTGTCCCACCTGACTTCAATGTCTTAATGTATTATACAATAATAGCGGATTACTTTTAAACAATCCATGTATAAAATACATTATTAATGAATCTATAGGCTACTTAAGAATAAACCGAATATGCGATATGATCCTTGCATAATGATCACAACGAAACATTATATATATAAACTATAAATATAAAAAATGAAAGATATTTTAAGTAATTAAACTGTTATACAGTAGACTACAGGCTAAATAAAAGCATCTTGTCACATCTGAACATCACAGTGGTCACCGCGCGTGTGTCTGTTGACACATAGAAGAGGTGCAGACCAAAACGCAAAAAGGTTAGGCAAGCAATGATCACAATCAGGAGCAAACAGATGTATGCAGGCAAAATCGTGGTCATTAAACAGGCAAGCGGTCAGTACAGGTGGCAAGGTATCAAAACGAGAAAACAAAGCAAAGATCAAACACGGAATGACAATACCAGGAAAACGCTTATGGTGTTCACAAACACATATAAACAAGACTCAGCACTGAGGTGTGCGTATGTGTGTGTGCTGTATTTAATGTCCATCTAATCAGTCTTTGAGCAGCTCCCAACTGTGTGAGTGTAATAAATCGTGATCTGGAACAAGTGCATGTGTGTGCGCGCGCGTGTGTGTGCGTGTGTGTGTGTGTGGTGCATGACTGAAACTTGTAATCCATATCCCAGCAGATTTTTAGTCCGCTAGCGATCTGCACAGGCTTGATCGCTGGTGACCGTGACATCTTATTACAGCTTCTGTAAAGATCCACCTATAGATGACAGAAGACACAATCTCAATAAGCACTTGATTCTTGCTGTCAACTAGGCTACATTTAAATTTAGTCTTTATGACAAACTTGTTTCCTTTTCAATATATAGTCTATATTTTCTTTGGAAATATCTGATCTGTAATACCACTATAATCCCTTTCATTGAAACCAAATCTAAGAGGTATCGAAATCGGTACACTTTATCGGCAAGTACACAAATAAAAATAATCATACTCGTAACGGTTTTTTAAAAAGTGTCGGTTCATCCCTAGATAGAACTGTTTAATACAACTGTTTTGTTCAAAAGCATCAACATATTTTGGCTAAATTCACTGAAAAAAAATATAAAAATGTACTCATTTATGCTAAGCACTGTATTTTTAAGTGTATTTTCAGGTGTTCAAATGCTCATAGTGAACAAAATGCTATTCAAAATGTTTGCCATAACATACTAATTAATAGTATAGTGCTTATAGTATCGTTATGATCATAGCTTTCAAGATTATCGTACCTTTTTTATAACAAGGTAAGTGTTAAGGTACAATTGCATGTGGTGTATTTCTTCTAGAAGCCTAATTTATTCACAAACTATTAATTCGTTATACTGGTTGAAGTACTTTTTTAACCTTAAAAGAACTCTTGAAATTAAAATGATTCACATGCATGTACATTTTCAAAAATAATTTTCAAACCTCTACGAAACGGAAAAACACATTTCTAAGAACTCTCCACAGATTTTTAAAAAGCCTTTTCTTCCTCCGTATATGGTGGACACTCTTTATGTCAGTGACCCTTCTATCAACCAGTACAAAACCTGAATTGGTAGGTTTACTTGCCAAAAATGCAAGCTGCAACATTTGTGACTTTTTCAAAGATGCATCTAGCAAAGCTCAGGTACTTCACACAGAGTAATGTGAGCATAAATGTTCATCGTGAGTGAATGGATTGCCAATAGCAGGCCATTCTGACCCAGTCCTAATCTAATGTTCCAGCGTTACAGCGAACTGGTTTGACTTCTTTTCATGCACATCTCAGTACAGATTGAAAAGATTTAGAGAAGGGGATGAGGAAAACCTTGAGTCTCATTTGCTGCTGTGAAAGCAGAGAGAGTGACCTCTGGGCATTTAACCTGCTTTAGAATAACTGACTTGTGCAGATTTCTTTCAGCATGAATCATGATGTTGAAGACGTCAGAATTCAAATGCATATTTTAAGGTAAAATGAGTCAGAAAGTGCCTTTTTATTTAATTTGTAGTGTCCTCTGACATCTACTTATAATATTAACATTTCTTACATTAAAAAAGCTAAATTTAGAAGTGATGAGCTGTTTTGACAATCCTTATCTAACACACTGTTTGAATAGATGTGGCTAATTGTAGACTCTACAAAAATAAAAAAAATAGCAACTAATTTAATTGGCTAACAGTGTTCCATTTTTGGCTTTTCAAATGGCCAAAATAGTTGATTTTGCTGATGTAACCTTCTGCATTTATAATGGACGGTCTTTAATCAACATTTAAAGTGGATCAAAAAAAGTTTCAAAATTGTCCAAAGACAAGAATGGGTGTTGTTTAGTAGTTTTAGGACAACTTTGAAGGAAGGTTTGCACCACGTTAAATGTTGACTACTGCACATCCTTCATAGACACTGCAGTGATTTAGGTTAAAAACATCTTAAATACTGGATACATGCCATAGCAAATAATATGTAATAGTAGACAAAGCATTAGTGACTATGTGATAAAAACAGTTACTCGCATTTGTGTGGTGCAACATTTCTGTTGTCTAATATGAAACAGTGTTTTGCTCAGTTTGGTCAGTTATCCATATGTGCGGCCTTTTTGGAGATACTTGGGTGTAAACACCATCATTGGAGTGCATGGTAATTACATAGCAATTTATGCTGTCTAAACCACAGAATATTGTGTGGAAGCTGCTGAGTCATATAAATAACGACTTACTATGCAGGAAAAGGTAAAATATATGTACACTTCCCAGAGACTTTATAAGGTACATCTTACTAGTACTGGGTTGGACCCTTCAGAACTCCCTTAGTACTTTAAAGCATAGATTCAACAAGGTACTGGAAATATTCATTAAAGATTTTGGTCCATAGTGACATGATAGCATCACGCAATTGCTGCAGATTTTTTCGACTGCATGTTTTTCCACTCTTTTATTTTGATGAGCCTGTGCGAATTGTCGCCTCAGTTTCCTGTTCTTAGCTGACAGGAGTGGCACCAGGTGTGATTTTCTGCTGCTGTAGCCTATACAGCTCAAGGTTCAATGTGTTGTGCATTCAGAGATGCTCTTCTGCATACCTCGGTTGTAGCGAGTGGTTATTTGAGTTACTGTTGACTTTCTATCAGCTCAAACCAGTCTGGCCATTCTCCTCTGACCTCTGGCATCAACAAGGCATTTGCGCCCACAGAACTGCCGCTCGCTGGATATGTATACTGTATGTATTTTTTTATTTAAACCCTAGAGATGGTTGTGAGTTTCTGAAAATACTCAGACCAGCCCGTCTGCCACCAACAACCAAGCCATGTTCAAAATTACTTAAATCACATTTCTTCCCCATTCTGATGCTTAGTTTAAACGGCAGCAGTTTGTCTTGACCATGTCTACATGCCTAAATGCATTGAGTTGCTGCCATGTGATTGGCTGATTAGAAATTTGCATTAATGAGTAGCTGGATATATATATATATATCCAAATAAAAAAAAATTATATATATATATATATATATATATATATATATATATATATATATATATATATATATATATATATATATATATATATATATATATATATATACAGTTGAAGTCAGAATTATTAGCCCCCCTGAATTATTAGACCGCTTGTTTATTTTTTCCCCAATTTCTGTTTAAGGGAGAGAAGATTTTTTCAATACATTTCTAAACATAATAATTTTAATAACTCATTTCTAACAACTGATTTATTTTATCTTTGCCGTGATGACTGTAAATAATATTTTAAATGATATTTTTAAGACACTTCTATACAGCTTAGAGTGACATTTAAAGGCTTAACTAGGTTAATTAAGTTAACTAGGCAGGTTAGGGGAATTAGGCAAGTTATTGTATAACAGTGGTTTGTTCTGTAGACTATCGAGAAAAAATATAGCTTAAAGAGGCTAATAATTTTGTCCCTAAAATGGTTCATAAAAAATTAAAAACTGCTTTTATCCTAGCTGAAATAAAACAAATCAGACTTTCTCCAGAAGAAAAAATATTATCAGACATACTGTAAAAATGTCCTTGCTCTGTTAAACACCATTTGGGAAATATTTAAAAAAGAAGAAAAAAAATCGAAGGGGGCTAATAATTCTGACTTCAACTGTATATACACACACACAAATAAATATTATCAATAAATGAAAAGTAATATGGTTCCTAATAGAAATAAAGGATGATGAAAAGGAGGTGGAAAATAACATGTAAAAAGTGAAGAAGAAGAAGAAAAGGAGGACGACAAGAAAACATTACAAGATTAAAGAGGAGGAGAGGATAAAGGAGGAGGGAAAGAAGAACATGGCGGAGAAAAAGTAAATGAAGCACAATGAAAAGACTGTCGGTTGGTTTTAGGGAAGTGAGTGTGCAGGTCAATCGCTGCTTTTGAAAGCACTGTTGGTTGGGTTCAGCGAAACAAGTGGGGTGGGTCATTCGATTGATCACTAAGTCAGTCGACAGCGGATTATTTTGGATTTAAGTGAGAACAGCAGGCGCCAATGCCACTCATAAGAGAAATTTGAGATCTCAAAAAGCATACGCAGCGTAGCTCCCGAGATGTATTTGCCGCTCTCCAGAAATGTATAGGGGTACGTTTTCAGAATGAGCCACGGTTAAGTTAATCTGATCAATTCAAGTGTTGAATTTTGTGTTGTGCTGCCAGTTATTCCCTTAAATAATATCATCATCCTTCCACATTTTATTTTCATTCTTTCCCCCCTTTTTATCCTGTTAGAGGTGACATGGTACTGTGTCTAATATTCAGCTACTTTCCAAAGGCTAAAAAGTGTACAGTACAGTTTTCAATATTGAAGTATTTTACAAGAATCACGGGCCAGACTGTGACAGATTTATGGCGTCTGTAGGTATTTTTTTATTGAGTGTAATCGGTCAGATATATTAGGTTGACAGTTGAAATTTTTGTGAATTTGTATGATGCTACGTTGGACTTATTTAGGGGACGGAGATGGGGGTTGGGCTAGGGGTGGGTGGATGAACAGGAGGAGCTTATAATTCAGGAGGTCTAATAATTCTGACTTCAAATTTATATTTAATCTAAAGGATGTTTTATCAGTTGATTAATCAGTATGTTATTAACAATACAATCAGACACACTGTAAAAACCCGCAGATGCTAACAGCCTCATTTTCAATCCAGTCAGAAATTAAACATGGCATTATCCTAAGGGCTACCGTGTTGTCCAGGAGGGGATTTTTGGATGCTTGTCTCTACGTTCATTAAGTGTAAATAATGGTCTCCATTGAGAATGACTCATAGTCAAATCTCCATGTTTCCATGGTTTTTCGGATTGGCCCATTATCACAGAAGCCCTCAGCCAAACGACGTCAAGCTAAGGCGTCCCTCACGACGACAACGAGAGTTTGCTAATATTAGGGAAAGTTTTGTTTACTATGAAGAGACAAAAATCTTCATGTTTATCAATCCATCTGGCTCCCACAAGTCTTCGGGTTTTCCTAAGAGCTGATCTTCGTTTTCTTGAGGCAAGGGGATTTTGGCAGCCGTAGACATTTTAAATCAGGAAACCAATTAGAAGCAGTGCAGCCGACTGCTGGGACTCCACTAGATTATTCATAGGATGTGGCAGAATGCATAATACTCCACTGTTATTCACATCTCGCCGTGTGCATTCAGATCAGCGCGGCTCAGCTGTAATTAGCCAGTGGAGATAATAAGATATCATGCACACGGGGAAGCGCTGACCTGTGTTCAGTAAACCAGATGATAGAGATTTTGGCTTGCACGGTGACATTACGTATGAAGAGCCAAAATACAATGAGAAAACACAGAAACAAAACAGATTTACGTGGTAATTTGGGAATAAAAGGAAGCATTAATACCACAAAGCAGAAAGAAAAATAGTGAATTCATTTGTTCATTTAATTTATGAAATTTTAAATATTAATATTACATAAATAAATATAAGTTAATTGGTAGTTAAAACATGATTAGACACATATAATTATTACACACACTATTTATTATTTTTAAAATATTTACATATTCTGATAAAAAAAATACTCCAGCACATTATTAACAATTTGTAGTATTAATAATCCTCTATTCATTTTACTATATTTTAATGCTTAAAAAATAATTATTATAAAATGTTATTTATATATATATATATATAAACAAGGTACTGGAAATATTCCTCAGAGATTTTGGTCCGTATTGACAAGGTAGCATCCCGCAGTTGCTGCAGATTTGTCTGCTGATCCATGATACAAATCTCTCATTCCACCACATCCCAAAGGTGCTCTACTGGATTGAGATCTGGTGACTGTGAAGGCCATTTAAGTAGAGTGAGCTCATGGTTATGTTCAAAAAACGTTCTTCGACATGTTGTGCGTTCAAAGGTTGGTCGTGCTGTGGCCAATCTCTTCTGACCTCTGGCATCAACAAGGCATTTGCGCCCACAGGACTGCCGCTCATATTTTCTCTTTTTTTGGATGATTCTCTTTAAAACACCCAGAGATGGTTGTGTGTGAAAATCACAGTAGATTAGCAGTTTCTGTAATACCCAGACCAGCCCGTCTGGCACCAACAACCATTCCACGTTCAAAGTCACTTAAATCAACTTTCTTCCCTATTCTGAGACTCGATTTGAACTGCAGCAGATCATCTTGATCACGTCTATGTCTACGTAATTGTTGCGTTCCCACTTAAATCTAGGGGTAAAACACCGCTAGGAACGAACAAATGAAAGAAGGAAGAAGCCCCAGGTATCTGGGACTGGAACAGCTCAAGTGAGACTTGTCATCTCCCCTCTGCCTTGCCTTCTGGTCGGCTGCAGCCAGTCTTTACAGCTCAATTTATTAGTTGTGCAGATTAAACTCAGGTGGCAGCAATCTGTAAACAAAAGAAATCAGGAAACAGAAAAAAAACTGCAATATACAAACAAAAATAAAACAGTCATGGGACATAACAAATTGCATTGAGTTGCTGCCATGTGATTGGCTGATTAGAAATTTACATTAACGAGCAGTTGGACAGGTGTACCTAATAAAGTCTCTCTCTCTCTCTCTCTCTCTCTCTCTCTCTCTCTCTCTCTCTCTCTATATATATATATATATATATATATATATATATATATATATATATATATATATATATATATATACTGATTGAGAAAATATTGAAGCAAATGACCAAGTGTCTGTACTTTTAAATTTAAACTTTCTTTTTTATTGTTTTTTATAATTGTTTAGAAAAATAAAATATATATTTTATATTAAAAGAGTATATTACATAAAACATATTTTACAAAAATAAATGTATATTTTTTAATCACAATTATTTATGTTTTTATTTCAGAGACTATAACACTTCTGTACAATTATTCTGCTGATTATGTCAATAAGGCCACACAATTAGTTGTATCCTTTAAACATGTAAATAAAAGAAAAAGAAAAAATGAAAAAGATAAATAAATAAATAAACAGACAAATAATTACAATTTATTTCAATTATAAAAATAATAGCAGTGATGCTAATATAGTAGAAATGCTAATAATACCAGCTCCAGTGTTAAATTGGCCAAATAAGCTTTTTTATAACTATTATTAATCTTGTACATTTTTTTCTATGACTGCTTAATTTTGTTATACTTGAAAGAATATGTGTTCTAGTTATTTCTCCATACAGTTTTCATTTACAAATGCACATGTAACTGAGCATTAGTCTTGCTTCATGTCAGAGAAGCTGATCTGAGGGCACAACACAAATAACTATTGCGTGTGTTATCTTTAAATGTGCATCACTACACTACTGATTAAACCAACCCCAAACTGTCTGTAGAGAAAACACCAAGCGTTTCCTAAACATGTGGTTTGAAACCTTTTTAAATGGAAAAATGTGTCAAAAATACAAAACGTAAAAACTTGTGAAACCATGACTTTAGAGTTAAAAAGCTATAATTGAGTCCCTAGTGCATTTACCAACCCAGAAAATGTGACATAAATGGACAAAGTAAGGTAACAGACAACTGTTTTAGTAAGATTTTCAGTTAGATATGGAAGACTCAAGCTATTCATATTTTTCACTTCCATATAGTGCTGCTGAAAGGGGAACTTATTTTATATTTCCAACCCTAAGTCTCCACGTTTCCACCCACAGCAATACTGCAGCAGTTATTTGTTCACTCAGTTTACAATCGTACCTGACAACATACCTGTTTTTGCCCTGGAGTCTCCCGTATTTCAAACCCATTTCCCGCCACCCTCCAGTTTTGTTATGGATTTTCAGTTTAAAATGTGTCAGCAAAAGGGCTACCTTTTCATTTTTGATCGTCATTAGATACACATGACGGTCATTTTAATCTTTACCATAAACATCAGTGGTTTTATCTAAACTAAACTGTTATCCCAGCACGTCTGTGTTATTTGACTTGTAACTTCATAACTAACTCAAAAGACTAAAGACTCAATCTCTTAAGATTATAAAAACATATGACAATCACCATTATTTATAATTTATGTCGCGTGGGGATTGAGATGTTTTAATAATTAATTGTGCTGCTTACACTGAATCCATTAATGCAGGTTGAACAAGTACAGAAAACAGAAAACACCTAGGAAACCCACCACATCCTGAATAACCTACTACAACTTCTTTCATCATCATTATATTTTACAGGTAGGCCTAAATGCTTTCATACATGTGATTTGAATGAGGCAAATTAGAATTAATCTACAGGTTAAAAAATGTAGGCCTAATAATCCACGGGTCACGTGTGTTCCGAACCGTAGGTTGTTGCTGCATCTCAATTTGCATACTTATACTACACCCTAAAGGTATGTACTGTTTTTGTGAAGGAAAAGTTTATACTTTTGAGTGTGCAACAAAAGAGTATGCAAGCGTTGGGACATACTGATTCCTCTTTAACAGATCGTTGTGTTACTTGGGGTGCTTCCACACCCAGGCTTTTGTTTCAGAGCCTGTCTCGTTTGCCCAGTTAGCGTGGTTAGTTTGGCATATGTGAAACCACCAATCGCGCTTGGATCCACCCCAAAACAATCGCTCTGAGATCGCTTGAATGAGGTGGTCTCGGCTCGATTGAAACGAACTCTGGAGCGGATCGATTGTAGTGAGAAATCAATACGATCCGAGTCCGGCAATATCACTGTGTTTTATGGATATCTAATAGGCATATAGCTATATAAAGAGAGAATTATGAGTAGGGCGGGAGCCGGGAGGTCATTCAACAGACATCCCAAGTTTCTGGAGTCGTGCCTCTCCCTCCTGGTCCTCAAATACGTCGTGCACCCTTCTCACCCCTCCCCACCGTATCCCTTCTCGCTCTACAAACACGTCGCGCGCACCTTGTCAAACACCACCAAACCACTACCATCCCACTGACAGCTGACGGACTCTGCAGAATAAACCGTGAAACTTTGACCAATGCGAGGAGAGTTTACTCACACGTGACTTGTTTTAGCTCTTTTGGTCCATTTAGAAACTTTGCAGTGTGAAAGCAAACCGCACCAAGAGCAAAGAGCAACATTGTAACAACTTTAATCCCTGTTTCTGAACAACTGAATCGATTCACATGTGTGAAAGCACCCTCAGTTATGCCCTATGTCAATCATCCACATTTCTGCCGTATTTAATTTCCTACCTTATTGGAGAAGCAGCAGCAGGTTAATCTCCCATTCATGAGTCTTTCGTGCAGAGAAATCTCCTCAGGTCTTTGGATAATTCTGCATTCAGACGTCCAAACGCGTCTTTATATAAGTTCAGTATTGTTGTTGCAGATAATGCGATTTAAATATTTTCCAGTGGGCTAGATGTTGACAAACAGTCATTCAAACATCTTTACTGAAGCCTCTCTACTTGACGGTTGGTCTCACATGCCCATCATGTTTGTAGTTTATTTACACTTTTCACACGCATTTGTAGTTCTAATCGAATTGATGCAATGTATTGTGGGCAATATCAGCAGTTAGAGTAAGGACGCTTCTACGCTTAATATTTTTACTGAAATAGCAAACCATCCGGGAACCTCTGGCATACTATTTTTCAACATACTATGGTTTGGGACATACTAATTCTATTTTCAATCAGCCTACTATATAGGATGGATAGTATGCGAATTGGGACTCAGCATGTGACCTGTACAAATCAAGGATCAATGATCTGTTACACCCCTATAGTATCAATACTTACTCAATAATGTTCTAACTTCATATTAAAGTATTTCCTTTCATATTTTAAAATTGTTTCAAATTTCCTCTCTAACTGTGTTTGTTTACATGCAGCTCAGCTAATCTGGCTAAAGTTACCAATTACCATTATCTGTGACAATATTTAAAGACCAGAGCTAAAACCACATCTAAAATGTCATGTCTAGTCACGTGACTGACTTTTTACATTTCTATAAAGATGTGAAAATTGTACTGATAGTGTTATGTTTAATTGCAAAAGCCAGCACATTAGAACAGAGCATTAGCAATGAGGTGAATCAAGTTTACACAACATAAACGCATCCACTTACCGTTCAAAAATGCAGTCCTTGTTCAGTGTAGAAGCTGTAACCACTTCTTCTCCTTTCATAGTCCAATTCCGCTTTCAAAATGTAAGGCTTTAATCCGCTGCTGGTCATTTTCGATATTTTGACTGCATTAGATATGCTTGTTTTGTTGTTTCTGGACTGTCAGAGTGGCATAAAGGCCCCATACCCACTTCTGGAAAGCAGCAGCTCATTTGCATTCAAAGAGACGTGCACACTAATGGTATGTTGCTGACTTAAATTTGACAAGTTAAATTTAACAATCTGTGGTGCGATTTGAGCTAAAACTTTACACACATTCTGGGGATACCAAAGACTTATTTTCCCCTTTAAAACATCCAGAATGCTCCTATATTTTTTGCATTACTTTCTGTTGATAACCCGTCTGTTTTGAGTGTGATCTTGCAGCTTCTTCTTTCAGCCTCTGTGTCCACACTGCACGTCTGAAGGCATTAGACTCACTCACAGACTGCGAGAACTGCTCACAATGACCTTCAGCTTATGAGCAATATTATTCACTTCTGAGCATTTAACCCACGTCACCAATACAGGGGCGCCCCCAAGGGGTGGCCAGGGGTGGCCACGGCCACCCCTCGGTAAACTCTGGCCACCCCTGTGGCCACCCCAATATAATTTTGCTGTTGACATTATTGATTTAAATGTACTTATAAATCCCCAATGTTTAAATAAATAAAATGTAGCCACTAAATTATTGTTGGTGTTACTGACGTAGCTGATTGATTGTCTCTCCCCCTTGGTGCTGGTTCAATGCTGAATGCTGGTGAAAGCAAACTGACGCATGCGCGCAGAAAACCATTCCCGCGCGCCTCACGCACTCCTGTGTGAATCCCGGTTGGTTGTTTGCATGCACGCCGACAAAATACGCGCCGCTCATGCGCCGTGAAACGGAGTAACAGAATTTTGTGCAGAGGTGAAAGTCGACTAAAGTTTATATAATATGATGATGATGATGATGATGATGATGTTACTTTCACTAAGCATGCCTTTAAAGCAGAAAGGAGGGATAATGAGTCAGGGAGGTAGGACTTCATAACATGAGTTCTCAGCCATGATCTGGTCTAAGACCACAGATAATTCTGTAATACATTTTTTTGTATTCTTTAGAATTGTCATAATTAATTTCCATGCAAAAGGTTTCTTAAGTGACCTTGGCATATCACTCCAGTTGTTGTTTTCCAGTAATATTTAGGATTGATTTCTGTTATTTATTCAGAATAATAATTGTATATAAATAATAATAAAATAAATATAAATAAATTGTTATATTTATTGAATAACAAATCTAACAATTCAAGGGAGGTGGGGTGTATAGGGTGGTTCGCCCAGGGTGTCATTTAAACTAGAACCGCCACTACCCTTCCCGATCGTCGTTGACAGCACGCACACACCTTCAATAGACAGCAATGGCAATTTAATATTTACCTTAGGGTACAGTATATCAATAGAAGAAGCTGCATTAATAAAATGGCTCAAAAAGTAATATGGATAAATAATATTATTAGGTATAGTGAGTGTGTATAGTAATCCCTTTTGTTCAGTTTGTTTATTTGTTTGGGTTATTAATAAACTCATTGTTCTTTCATTCATTTTCTTTTCGGCTTAGTCCCTTTATTAATCCAGGGTCGCTACAGTGGAATGAACCGCCAACTTATCCAGCACATTTTTACACAGTGGATGCCCTGCCAGCTGCAACCCATCACTGGGAATAATAAACTCATTAATCTTCATTAATTTTAGACATGGCATATACCGTATGATGTACAATAAAAGCACGTAAAAAGTTAATTATACAGTATATATATATGAAAAGTGTTTTTAAACTAAACATAGATTTTTATTTGGTTTGCACATGTACTTCCTGAATTACTTTAAGGAATAAATAGCAATATTTCAAGAAGAATTAATTAAATGTATATAAACTACATTATTAAATTTACCAAAAACAAAAATATAACATAACACTGAATTCATTTTTTTTTTTTGTGTGCCACCCCAAGATTTGGTGCGGCCTCTTCTGGCCACCCCTAAGAAAATTTTCTGGGGGCGCCACTGCACCAATACTTAACACTGATTTAAGATCTTCACGACTTCACTATTACGGACGGACGGATAGACAGACAGACAGTGAATGTATAAATAGATATGAGAAACTCCAAATACCTAGAACGAATAACAGAAATACAGATAGTATGACTAAACAGATAGATTATTATCTCCTCAGGACTTTAAACTCCAGTAACATGGTAATAATGTAAACATCCTGCTAAACATTGTACCAACAGCGACATCTGCTGGTTCAGAGATACTTATCATATACATCGCTCCAGTAAATGGCTTAAAATTACTATAAATATTTGGTGTAAATGTGCTTGGCCAATCTTTGTTTAGAAAAAAAAACACTTCTTGTTTTATACTTCTATTTCAATTTGAATTTTAATCCAGTTTTATTGGTCCAAAACGTCTAATTAGTCTTATTTCAGACAATATTGTAAGCATCTTCCAGCTCTTCACAATGTTTGGAGCAATATGTTTATAGTTTTAATGTGCGCCAGCTTGCAAGGTTTTACATTTCCTTTTTTTGTATCCATCAAACATCTTTATACAAAGTCATTTTGATATTAACATACCTCAACATAACCCGCCATAAACCTTTTTCGGTTTATATTATAGTCTCTGTGCTTTGACAGTTTTGCAGTTGAAATAATTTATGAAGGTTTTGGATTGAACTACACAACACAAAACTAATGTGCACATTACTGTTTTTAATTAATAACAAAAAGAGTTTTATGTGGTTCTCAAAACTCCAAATATTCCCCTATAGAGGCCATATACTCTGAAACTAAACAAACTCAACTTAAACAGATTTAGTTTATCATGAAACTGCTTTAATTCTGTACATTGCCAACATCAAAAAACAGACTAAAATGAAAAAAAAATTAATATGAGCTCCTGAAAAATAAAAGAACATCTTAAGAAAACTGTACAAATGCAAATGTCTAGTCTCCGTTTTCCATCGGGCTGTCCTGGGTATCGTCGCTTTCCATCTTCTCATCATCTAAAAATTGTGTAAGACACAACAGACAGTATAGCATAAACAGAACATTCACAGAGCATCTGAGGCCTGTTGCACAAAGCCAGAGTGGGGTTTTACCCAGGTAAGTTTGCTTTTAATTTATATTAAGTTTTCTGGCTCAAAAAAAGTGGGTTGGTTTTGATCAGATCTCATCACCAAGGTAATTAGCACATGACTAATCTGCACCGGGGCATGCTTTTATTGTGGCTTCTCCAACCTTTGCTGCATTGATTATTTCTGCCTTATAAAAAGTATTAAAACTTCTGAAAATTCTATCTGTTATGCCAAGGTCACACAACAGTTTAAGCATGCAAAATTCTGTTGTAAGGTGCTGCTAAAAGGGGCGGGATTAAACAAGACAATTAGACATTTTTAAAAAGTGAGCGATTAGTTCATATTTTACATTTCTGTCCTGAGAGGTCATGTTTGGGTCTTCGATTTGTCTCATGGAGTCATGTGACAGGGTTTCTACAGGTTTCTCCAAGTCAAATTTAAGACCATTATGAAGCAAATTTCAGACTTTTATGGTGGTAAGGTTTTTCTATGGTTGGGCCAATGAAAAAGATTTTAACTTGCCTCATCGAAATTTTGATTACCACAGAGTTTATTCATTCATTTTTTTGTCGGCTTAGTCCCTTTATTTGCCACAGCGGAATGAACCGCCAACTTATCCAGCAAGTTTTTACGCAGTGGATGCCCCTCCAGCCACAACCCTGGGAAACATGCACACACACATTCACACACACACACTCATACACTACGGACAATTTAGAAGGGGTGTCAAAATTAATTGTTTCTTCGGTGCATTGCGATGCAGACGCGGACAATTCTGTAACGGTTCAGTAATAATCATAACCGGTTATTATGTACTGACGTCATTTATCTCCTATGCGCTCTGTCGCGAGGGAGGTGAGCGCGAGTATTTACAACACTCAGGCAACTCAGGGCCGGCACGTGGCATATGCATAGGGCGCTGTACATCCAGTGGGGCGCCAGAAATGAGCGCGGTTCAGTTGGTTTTGTTTTCGATTTTCCTGACACACATTCAGTTATAGACGGCAATAACTCAAAAACCTCTTACCCTAAAAAGATCTAAAGTGTGTTTCCTACAAAAAGACAAAACTGGTTATGTTTCACAGCTGTCTTTCTTTTTTTTCGCTCGACATTACGAGCATTAAGCCCTCGCAATATGTGTTTAGCCGGGAGAGCTCAAACTGAGAGGAGCTCTCCGTAAGGGACCGTTGGAAAAGTGCTCCTTTTTTTTCGTTTTTCTGCTCCGCTCAGCGCGAGTTCTCCCTGTTGCGAGGGCTTAAGTGTGTGTGTGTGTGTGTGTGTGTGTGTGTGTGTGTGTGTGTGTGTGTGTGTATGTTTGTTTGTTTGTTTGTTTGGTGCTGTCTATGTTTGTGTTTAAATGAGAGACAGTGTGGTGCTGTGTGTCTGTACAGACAGCCTCCCCCCTAAAATATAACACTGTATTTAGAAAGCATCGTCAATGCACAGTGATGCACCGAGATATCAAATTGAACCGAATCGAAGCCATGATAATCGTAAACCAACCGAACCGTGAGACCAGTATAGGTTCACACCTCTACAATTTAGCCAACCCAATTCACCTGTACCACATGTCTTTGGACTGTGAGGGAAACCGGAGCACCCGGAGGAAACCCATGCGAAGGCAGGGAGAACATGCAAACTCCACACAGAAACGCCAACTGAGCCGAGGTTCGAACCAGCGACCCAGCAACCTTCTTGCTGTGAGGCAACAGCACTACCTACTGCGCCACTGCCTCGCCCACATAGTTTAAATGTGTCAAAACAAGCAAAATCTAGTGAATAATAGTTTTTAAAAAAACTATAATAAACATTAGGCACAACAGTTTATGGAAACTTTAAAAACGAATGTTATTGTAAGGAAGATAACTACAGTTTTGAGTAGGATGATTGGTGATTGATCTGCCCGTTTAACATAGGAAAATTAAGACCTGTTTAAAATTATTTAAGACCTACACAAAATTTCAGTAAATTGGCTTTTGAAATTTTAAACTTTTTAAGACCAAGCAGAAACCCTGCCTGATGTGATTTCACAGGACAGAATTCACCAAGCTTTGCAATGCAGCGAACTGTGCAAGCTTGCATTTCCGGTCTGTTCAATTCAATTCAATTCAAGTATCAAGAGTGAGTAATGGGACACTTTGATGTCCTTAGCATATGGTTTCCTCTATATTTATTCCTCCATGGCAGGGCGCCACGCCAAAATGAATCCCGCCACGGCTACATTACAGCCTCTCTTTCAAAACATTCAGTCGTGACTGTTTTTTAATAGCCGGTGATAATCGCACCAAAACGTATTAAAAGGTAAGTGAATTAGTACAGCGCAAACTTTTCTGTAATCGTAGTAGTGCTGTGCGTCATTTGTTTAACCATTTAAGGTGACGTGCTGGCTGGCTGACTGACAGGTTAGTGATGTGTGAGGCCAGCAAACACGACGTATAGCCGTTTCATTTTACTTCAGGACGCATTAATGCCGCTCTGTAGGTCTATTGGAGACATTCATAAATATTCCTAGCAAATCGAATAAATGTTGAAGACATACTTGTTACATAAACGCACTAAATCGCACTTCAGCAGCATTTATTTGAGAACGCATAAGAAGATCTGCGCTTGAGCAGCATATATTTGAGGGAGGCATGCAAGAAGTTTTGTGCATGAGCAAAAGAAATCGACGCGCAAGCAAAAAGATTCGAAGGCTCGTCAGCCAATACATAAATGCGATCTCGACTTGCGATACTGCACTCGATGCATTTGTCATTGAAATAATGCCACAGGTGGATAAAATCCTAGAAGAAACACTGTGGCGTTAATAGCAGGTTTGGCATGCTGTCCCAGAAGAGAACCCTGAGCTCGGAGATAAATGAGCCCAAGGCTCCCGTTTGGTCAATAAACATATAATGGGGGTCCAAGATCAGGTAGGTCTCGAGAATTCAGGAGGAAAAAGAGAAGATGGGGTAAAAGGGGGTATTCTTCCAAAACGAAGATAAAGCAGTAGGGTAAAATTGGTCTATTTATGGTAAGTTTGGATCAATCTGATTGGATTATAACTGATTACGGATGAGAATCCAGCCATGCTTAATCATATCATATGCTCCTCTCAAAATTAATTCATAAAACTTTACTTATTTCTAAAGCACTTTTTCAATGTAGATTGTGTCAAATTAGCTTAACATAGAATTTCTGGTAAATTAAAACTGTGTCAGTCCAGTTTTCTTTAACATACATTATATCTGTTTTATATATTATATAGTCTGTTGCAATCGCATGTATATGAATAGAAGTCTATGGGGAGAAAAGTGCAGTGTGACCGTGGCTTTAATCTTCAGCTGAGAGTGAACTGCACTGACCCCATCACAAAAAACAAGTCTCATGTGATTGGCTGTTTGCTGCATGCATCACACATTCAGGTGCATGTGGTCCAGAGAAGAGCTGCAGCCACATTATACTTTTTGCCTTCCATTCATACCCACGCAAATGCAGCAGCCCGGAAACACAAGCTTGTGCCACAAGTTACGCAGTTCGCTGCACTGCAAAGTTCAAGCTTGGTATACTCTGACCTGCAAAATGGCATCACGTGACTGCATGAGACCACATGACCTCTCTGGACAGAAATGTAAAATATGAACCAATCGCCCGCTTTTTTTAATTGTCAAATCATCTTGTTAAATCCCACCCCTTTTCCCAGAGCCATACGTCAGAATTTTGCATGCTCAAACTGTAGTTTGATTGTGGCATGAGCTTGCTTTTCCAGTCTGCCGCATTCACTTGTGTATGAATTGAAGTCTGGAGCAAAAAGTGCAGCGTGACCTCAGCTTAATTCCCAAACACTGGACTAAACCCCGAGAGCAATCATATCAAGTGCTGTGAAACCACTTAACCTGATCTTAATTAGTCGGGATTTGTTTGGTTTTGTCAACCTGAAACTTACTCAGAGTCTGCACCCTTAGTTTGTTCAAACTCTTTTGTACAACAGGCCACAGGCAAAAATCTGATCTGAATAAAAACTAATTGTTGACAATGCAAAACAGTTCACAAGCAAATGTGTGTCCATTAGCCATCATTCAGTTAATACTACTCACTCTCCAAAGTCTGCTGAAGTTCCTGAATGGTGGTAAGGAGGACGTGGAACTGTTTCTTACGAAGTTCCAACTGAAGATTGGTTAAACAAAAATAAGATCAGGTTAAATATTTTAGTCTATGATGGTGTATTATTTAATTTGTAGAAAAAGCACAGTGCCTCACCTTGTCCTCCACATTCTCTTTGATGTGTGAAAGCTGCTGAAGGTCTTTGTCTAAAGCCTCAAGCTGCCTGCAGAAAAAAAGAGATCACAAAATAACTGGTGGGTCAATATACATCTCTGCCACTGGACATCCTGTTTGTCATTTTAAATAAAGAACACGCAGACTATTGATTTAATACACTAAATATACTTTTCACACCAATCCTAGCATTAAACAAATTAAAACTTTGATAGATAAGTATATAAATAACATATTCTAACTCTCTGGAAAATACAAATGTGTTAAATGAAATAAGAATGTCTCCACCAAACTTACTTTAAGGTCTCATGTCTGTCTGGATGTTGCTTAATAACTCTGGCCAAAGCATCATACTCTACAAACAAAATGGTTAAGTTAGAGACAGAAAAAAAGTCATCAAATTAAATGGTAAAAAAAATAATTATCAAAATGTAGTATACCTTGTCGGTTTTTTCGTATCCTTTTCGCTCTCTGGATTTCCTTTTTGCACTCTGCAATTTTTTCATGTGCTGACGCAATACTTTTCTCTGTATTGGAAGAAACAAAAACATTTTGCTACAGTAAATAATTGAATAAGTATTAATGGTTTGTTTGTACACCTGGTATTAACATGTTTTTTGTCACTATCAACCACTTTCTCAAAAGTTTTGGCAAAAAAAAAAGCACAATGTTCTCTTACCAGTTCCGGCGAAAATTTCTAATTGAAATTTCTAATTGATTTTTCGACAGATATTGTGATTTCAATTTGGTTTGCGATTTAAATTTGAAGTCAAGCCTCAGCTCAATAATCTGTATTGTAGCTTTTTAATGCTAAAATGCAGTGTGTTAACTAGTTTAAAAAAAATAACTTAAAACATACTAACAAATAATAAGATAATACTTTCAAACAGTAAGCTCAAACAAAATGACCTTTCCTTTCTAAACAAAAAAAAATACAAAAAAATAATAACTATAAAAATACAGAACACTCAGCAAAATAATGCCAAATTCAAACTGCATGATTTTAGCCCTGATTTTTGACTCGACAACAGGTTTCAAGAAATTGCAAAAAATGCCTGAAATCACAGGCAAATAGGTACTCATTCACGCAAGTATCAACCACACAGTACGAACTATCAAAGACGCAATCGGTGAGAATCGATGATGTGTCGTAGACACATGTGAGATATTCAGTGTGCTAAACAGCTGGATCTGTCGACGATTCAAATCATGCCGTGTGAAATCTGCAGGCCAGCGGGAGGTTGGGGAACAAGTTAAAAGTGCTTCTATTTTGTCTATTTGGACCCCAAAAAATGGAGGAACAACTAGTGTAAATTTGGCAGGAGCACTCGTTTCTGTTTGAAGTGTCATCTGAGCAACCGGGTCGAAAAAGAAAAAGTTGAGGAGAAATTGCTAATTCCTATTAAAGGCCAAGTGAGCAAAATAAGTAAATTTTCTACCCCACTAAAGGCTTTATTCTCATTATATAGTTCATGACAAAAGATATACTACATTATTTCCATGTCACTTCTTCTGTGCTTGGTTTTGAGATGTAGTTTGTAGACCGGGACAAAGTTGTCGCCAATTCTTCCTATTCTAAATCATACAGTGTGAACCCCCCGTTGCCAATCCATCTTGCAGGGTAAACAAAGCAGCGATGAAATGCTACCCCCGACAGTCATACAGGGTGAAAACATCTGTGAAATGACTACTTTGAAAATCATGCAGTCTGAACTCGCCATAAAAATCACTGATAAAAGGCAGATTGAAAAGTTCTGATTGAAAATCAGAATACAAAACAAAATACTGCACTTTTGAATCCAACTTGATTCGTGAACAAGCTGAATTTTATCAGTTAGCCAGTTAAATCAATTCACAAATTGCACTGAACAATTAATTTGCGAATTGGATAGACATGTTTACGAGTCAACAAATAACTGATTTGAATGATCTTTTCAGTCTGAGTATCTCCCTTGAATGATTCACTGATTCAAATTATTTGATCAAAGAGAGTCTACGATAAACAATTCACAGATTTAACACACTGATCTGAATTTGGTGTAGTTTTGTAGCCATCAGAGCAGAAATGAAGGCTGCAGCACTCTGTATCATTTTCTATTATGCAAGGTTATTTTGCGATATTAGAAATAATTGAAAAAGCTTACACAAACACCCACCCTTTTATCCTGTAGGCATGGGATGATAACCGTTTTCAAGGTATACTGCACATTGGAAAAGTAAAGTCCTAATTTTCTGCTTTACTCTTGCTACGGTATAAATAGAGTTCAGAACAACAGTATCTCCAGCAGAAAAGATCTCCAAAGAGGTTGTTTTAAATTGGAAAGAAATCAATGATTCATTTTGAATTATTTAGCCTGGCATATTCACTGCTCCAAAATACTTTAAATGTTTATCAAAGTAAAATATAGTGTTCAAAGTTTTTGTTTTTTACCCAGACATTTAAAAAGAATATATTTCAAAGCAGTAATCACAATACCATGTGTCCGTGATATTTTTATCCAAGGTTATAATATGGTCAGAAACGTACACCGGCCCATGCCTAATATCCTGCCCTCAAAGTAATATTTAATATAGTCAAAAGATGTAGATTAAAACAATGAGTGCAAACAGGAATGTGTCTCCCTTGTCAGCATATAATCCAATCAACCCAAAAGAAAAAAGCAGGGAAGTCAACAAGAAGTCTTACCAATATCGGTATAGATTCCTTCATAATTCTCCATTTCTTTCAGGTTCATGTTGTACACAAGCAAGGTTTTCCCCATGGAGAATTCACACTGAGCCAAGGACATCATCATTCTTTGATACTGAGACATCCTGCAGACACATATGAATGATAAAGTAATTACACCCAAGGTCGTGGTAACTAATCAGTGGAATATTTTAAAGGAAAAGGAAAAAAATATCTTATCAAGTCAGGTGTATAAAGTTAAACCAGAATGTAAATTACCCCTCCTCTGGTGAGAAACTGGAGTGGCACCATTTGGTGAAGCTCTTCATGAGCACATTAATGCGTCTGTCATCTCCAGCTCCATCTCCATCGATCAGAAGACGCTTCCGAATAACCTCATCTGTGAGGGAGGAGACATAGATATTATTTAGTCTAAATATAGGTCTAAATAGCATAGCACAGATATTATACTGTAAATTGTATTCAGTGACTAAATGTGGAACAATATATATATATATATATATATATATATATATATATATATATATATATATATATATATATATATATATATATATTCTGCTTGATTATTTTTGAAACAAAGTAAATCTCTAAATTCAGCAAAAATCAGTTTATTTTCCAACATTGATGCTTGTTTTAACTGATTGATCCAACATTGAAAAGTGTCAGAAGGGTGCCATCAAATTTTCATATTATCGTATTTACATATTATACTTACCAATATATTTTATATCACTGTAATGCCTATCCAAAACCAAAGTCAGCGTAATAAATTATACTTATACATCTTGTAACTTGTTTTAGTTAATCAGTATTAGCATGTGGCTAACTAACTGTTAGCTAAGACTCCTCATGTAGACATTTCAAAGGAGTTCGTTTAGTTTCCAGGAAATAAAAACATGGACGTACGCTACTGTAATAATTCCTTCAGATTTGCTACATAAATTACAATTACATGATAGTTAAGAAAAATAAAACAAAGGAAAATCTTACCATCAGTAATGCTGCCCATTCTCCAGCAGGCTAACTGGACTGTTAGAAAAAACTTTATTGTCAGGCGCGCGCGGACACGCAAGGCATCAGCGCCCCGCCTCTGTTGCGAAGCAAACCCGCCGAGCTCACAACAGTTTTCTGAACGGCTAGCTTTTACTTTATTATTACAAAGTCATTTAAATGTTTTGCGGAAAACTCGTTTTAGACTAGTCGACTGATAGCGTGTCTTTCAGAAATACTGTATTTGTAGGTAGTTAGTTTAGTTTTTGACAGTATTGAGAAATGAGATTCATTTTCGCGAATCGGTTCATTTGAACAGTTCGTTTTAAAGTGTGGTTCCACAAGACTCGTCAATTTGTTTGAGCAATATCGTCAGTTTAGTTATGAATCATGATTTAGCTTTTTAAAAATACATTTGGAATCTGAAAAAGTTTTAAATTAAAAACTATTGTCTAGTGTCATTTATTAGGCAAATAACAATCTAGCCAGCACATTCAATTTCCTCAGTCAGAATTTGGCCATTTCAATAATAAAAAAAATAATAATAATAAAAGCTTTACAATTTTCTAGCCTTACATGTTAAAAAGTGCATTTGAAAATTAAGGATAACAATAGCCTAATTAGTATTCAAATCAATTTTACTATAGGCCGCCCTTTTTATTGCTCATTTTTAGTTTCAAGATAAGTTCCAAGATTTAGAACAAAAGTTACTTGTAAAACGTTTTCTCTGTTTACAAACAGTAGCGAAAGATGACGTCACTTATGTCAGATTGTGTGATTTCCTACACAGCTAGATGTTGATCATCAAAAACATTTGTTAGCATTGACTAAGACTGATTTGCTGAAGTCACACCGAAGCAACAGCCAACAGAGGATTACGCCTTTTTAATGGGTTATTTTTACTATTTATGATGGCATGTAGCAGTCAAAATACGACATATGAGCTCATGAATGGGAAAAATTCTGCACATTTGTCAGTAAGGGTTTTTTTTCTGAACCCCCTCTGGCTACATAGGCTACATATAACATAGTATATTATGAAATAATAAGACGTTTTAAAATCCATCTTTCTTTTGCTTCGTCAGTTCAGTTTGTGCCATTATGATTCAGTTTATGAATACAAAGCTTTTTACGTAGATATGAAAATAATTCAACATGAATTAAAATGTGAATTTAAATATTTTAAATTTGCTTGACTGAGAATGAGGTAAAGTTGATTTTAGGACATCTTGGACATTCTCCATAATAATTTTATTATTATATAATAATTATATTTCAGAAAGGAATTATTTGCAAAAAAATTCTATGTAATCATACAAGGTATACCTGTAGGTCAGGGTTTCCCAAACTTTTTAACTCGCGAGCCCCAGAATAACAATGCCAGTGACAGGCAACCCCCAATATCCTCTGAGGTGGTTATAAATATATAAACCTTCTACACATTGGTGCACACATAGCAATAGACCCAAGTCTATTCATTATTTAATTTTGGAGAATGCCACTCGGAGACCATCCTTTATGTTAAGTTGTAGCCTGTATTTATTTTTAAAGTATTTGATTGCCATAAAGGTGTCAGAAGGTTTTACCTGGTGTTATAAAATTAATCTGCTTCATTTGATGCTTTTGCTGTGTCTTTAATCTAATCACCCCAAACTACAACATTGATCACAGTCAATTAAATTGTGCTAATGTTGTTTTGAAGTCATACATAGATGAGATTTCAGACGCAAATTCAAATTAGCATGGTAAACAATATAAAGACTGCTAAAATGAACAAATGTGTGAATATAAAACCAACTTTATTTGACTGCGCTAGCGACATGGTGGTACAGTGGGTAGCACTGTCACCTCACAGCAAGAAGGTCGCTGAATCAGCCCCAGCTGGGGTCAATTGGCATTTCTGTGTGGAGTTTGCATGTCCTCCCTGTGTTTGCGTAGGTTTCCTCCGGGTGATCCGGTTTCCCCCACAAGTCCAAAGACATGCGGTACAGGTGAATTGAATAAACTAAATTGGCCGTAGTGAATGAGTGTGTATAGATATTTCTCAGTACTGCGTTGCAGCTGGAAGGGCATCCGCTGTGTAAAACATTTGCTGGATAAGTTGGTGGTTCATTCCACTGTGGTGACCCCTGATGAATAAAGGCACTACGCCAAAAAGAAAATGAATGAATGAATGAATGAATAAAATGCCTTGTTTGCTCACTTGCTTATTGATACTTAGCTCTTCTATTTTGGAAAATGTACTTGCTAAATTATGACTCTGTTCCATATGGGATAAATCTGCCTCTAAAGGGCACTTTTAAAGAATTATGGATTGCATACTGAAGACTTGTTCCAAACCGAAAAGGTAAAAACTGCCCACTTAAAAAGAATGAAGAAACTCAAAGTGTACAATGATAAAGACTCTTTTCATGGTTTTTTGTGACCAACACCTTTTATCCCTCTAATACACTCCCTTCTTCAAAGGTTTTATAGGGGATATGGATGAGCCTTTCAAAATGGAACAAAGTCTTACTGTTTCTGCCATAGTAGTAAGAGCAGTAGTCTAATTTATGCTGTTTTCATTTCAGCAGCAGTTCTCAGTTCAGTGTTGGTTGCATCATGACTTGAATCAGTTTTGTGATCTTCTTTAACTTATTCACAGAAAATATCAGACTCAAGAGTGTCACATATCTACAACCTAATCTGACAGTTCTCATCATTATATTGCCAAGGTTATTGACCAGATACATTTTATGTTTTAAGCCATTCCTGCATGGCTTCCAGATATATTGTATAATCAATTTGTTTTTGATAGTTATGGCATTAGGAAACTGTTTATCAAGACTGTTTAAAAAGTGTTTCTTTAAAATATAGAAAGTTAATATTAATTTATTCATTTTCTTTTCAGCTTAGTCTTTTTATTGATCCAGGGTTGCCACAGCAGAATGAACCGCCAACTTACCCAGCACGTTTTTACGCAGCGGATGCCATTCCAGCCGCAACCCATTTCTGGTAAACATCCACACACACTCATTCACACTAATACACTACAGACAATTTAGCCAACCCAATTCACCTGTACCGCATGTCTTTGGACTGTGGGGGAAACTGGAGCACGCGGAGGTAACCCATGCAAACGCAGGGACAATATGCAAACTCCACACAGAAACAACAACTGACCCAGCCGAGGCTTGAACCAGCAACCTTCTTGCTGTGAGGTGACAGCAATACCTACTGCGCCACTGCGTAACCAGGAAAATACCAACGATAATAAAAATAATAATGATTCAGTCTTTCATTTAAGTTGCTATTAACATTTGTTGTAGTCATGTTTCAGCTCACAAAAACAAAATGTTATTTTAATAAATAAAACACCACAAATTCTGTAAATATATCATGTCAACTCATTCACTTGTTACTGACTCATTACAAATTAGTTCGAAAACTACTGTCATATATACATAAATAAAAGCCTAATGTATTGGCATACAATTCTTTTAAAATTCTATAATGATGAAAGACAAGGGTGTCACGGTGGCGCAGTGGTTAGCACAATCACCTCACAGCAAGAGTCTCGGCTGGGTCAGTTGGCATTTCTGTGTTTGCATGTTCTCCACATTGGTAAGCTAAATTAGCTGTGGTGTATAATATGTGTGAATGAGTGCGTATAAAGATGTTTCCCAGTGATAGGTTGCAGCTGGAAGGGCATCCGATGTGTAAAACATATGTTGGCGGTTCATTCCCCTGTGACAACTTCAGATTAATAGAGGGACTAAGCCAAAAAGAAAATATATGAATAAATAAAAGAACAAGAAAAACCTAATCCACAACATAAATTTGATTTGCTGTGTTTCTTTCATTATTATATACTTTCAAAAAATGTGAAAACTGTATGCAAATTCATTAGGATTTATATATATATATATATATATATATATATATATATATATATATATATATATATATATATATATATATATATATATATATATATATATATATAATTTTGTCAAACCGGAACTGCATTGGTGCCAAAAGCGAAATTTAAAAATGTGTTAAAATAATCAAATAAACTTATACAAAATATTAAAAAATAAGATAGAAATAAACAATAAAATGCATTTAATCAAATTATTTAAAAAAAATACAAATTATATTTTAATTAAAAAAAAAAAAAACAACCAACAACAGAAATAAATAAACCATAAGTTAACCATAGACACAACCAAAAGAGATGCTTCATTCTTCTAGTTCATTTGGATGGCGAGTCGAATCAGTTTTGTGAATCGGTTCAACTGAAAAAGATCTGCTCCCAAAGATTCACTTATCGCTACAGCAAGTATGTTTTCCATTATTATATCGCCAAAGTCATTTCAAAGTTGACTAGCCCGTATGTGACCCCGATTAGTGGTTTTAATCCTCAATATGCCTGCAGTTTGACATTGATCTAACAATATAACGAAGTGAGCTCGCTGGCTGTGTTTCAAAAACAACCGAGCATCCTAACCAGACAGCATATTTAAGCATCAGGGCTCGTCTAAAACGCTCGAAAATGTATCGTAAACGGGTTCAAATACCCCGAACAACAAAACACCCCCCTAAACAGCACTGGAACGCTAGAAACCCGCATACGATTCTCTTGAATGCTGTCTACGAAGTGAGCGCGTTTGTTATTGACACACCGCCAGCCCGTCCAGTGACAGGCGGACTCTGTGCATGCGTGCTGCTGGAGTCAGTCAGTGACGTTCTTGTCCCAGAATGCTGCCTGGTAAACAGACATGGAAGCACCTGGTGAAGACCTCCACAGTCACTGAGCACTGCACTCGCTCTTTGAACTGATCTTCATTGTCGATACACACTAAAGCCTGCGCCTTTGTTCTCCCTGGAGCTCCACCGGGACCCCCGAAGTCCAGGGCACTGGTAAGAGAACAATGATGACATCGAGATCAGCTGCTAATGTCTGTTCTGCCAGTTAGCCAGTTGCATGCTATAGCAGTGCCACCACCAATGGCTGGTTTCTGTTAGCAAAGAAGCTAAACCTGCTGCCGTCCCCCCTCCCCCTCTTATATGTGTGTGTAACATTTTATTTTGGTGACGTAATATTCAAGTTTACTTTGTTCGTCTCGCTCCGTGACAGAGCCGCTGTTTGTAGTTCTGACTGAAAAGTTGTTGTTGGAGGCTTTCTGATGACTGCTGGATCTTGACATTATTTGCTTTCACTTTCCCAAGTGCACTTGCCTAATGGAAGTTCACTGGTGGGTGCAAACAAGTGGACGAGAGTTGAAATGAATGGAGCCTCAAGAGTGTTTTTAATTATGAAGCACTTTTTATAACTTTAAGGGTATTTTAGAGAAGGGTTCATGGATTTTAAAGTTGTTAATTGAACTTTATAAAAAAAGGCGTACTATTGTGGAGAGGATGATTGGGGGTTTTATAGAACTTGTCAGTATACTGTTTTGTATAATCATGTTTTCTTTAATACAAATTTGGATTTTTGGTTTAGACGAAAATGAGATCTTCAATATTTCAAATGAACTCACACATATATGATCGCAGTATCAGTGTTTAATCTCTATAAAAGTTGGATTAGATGAATTTTGCAATTTCTAAACTTGTTCAGTTTTGACAACTCGTCATCTTTGCAGATTTGTAGCATCACATGAGTTATGTTCATTAGAGGTTATTATAGGCATAGGATGATAACTGTTTTTAAGGTATTCCGCGGTTTGGAAGTCAAGGTTTTAAAACCGTCAACATTTTCTGCAATACTGTTCCTAAGATATACTGTATGTAAGATTTTTTTTTCAATGTTTTTTGTGTTTGTTTGGGTTTTAGGACAACAGTATCTCCAGCAGAAAATATATTCAAAGATGCTGTCTTAAATTGTACAGAAAGCAGTGTTTTTGACACTAATGAAGACAGCTGAAGGGAATAATAAATTTGAATGATTTAGCCTGACATGTTTACTGTTCCAAAATACTTTAAATGTTTCTTAAAATAAAATATATTGTGTTCAAAGGGTAAAATGTTTTATGAAGACATTTTAAAATGAATATATTTTAAAGCAGTAATAGCAACACTCTGATATTTTTATCCAAGATTATCATAGCGTCAAAAGCTTATACCGTCCCATGCCTAGGTTGTGGTTATTATTTAGAATATAAAATAATTTATAATAAAAAAAAAAATACAGGAAGCACTACTTCATGTTTACACAAAATGCATGATTTTTTTTTACAATTGCAGAATTTCAATAATTTTAGGGAGGAAATTTTATTTATTTATTTTTTCATATTTTTTAAATAAATCATTTTCAGTAAAATATGTTAATGTACTTATGCACATGTGGGGGAAAAAATCTGAGTCCACTTTAAAGATTTTATTAGTTATATGGATTTGCTATTAATAGATATATGCTTGAGTAAAATGCTCATTTGTGGTTTATTTTATAATATGTCTAAGCTCTAACAAAAGTGTAATATTTAAGTTAAAAGACGCATTATTAGCAGTTTATTAATCAAATAAAAGACAAATCAAAATTTTTGTCAAATTGTACCTGACCATGGCAAATACAGAAACAATTGGCCTATTTTGCATTCGCTGCTGGATTCTTTCAAATTTCTATGTGAAATAAAACTAAATAACATGGTAATGTACTAACGATTGCTGTAGTTTATCATAATATATTGAATTAATTCGACTTTTTTTAGATTTTAATGAACGATTTAGTGACTCACATAAAAACTTCTTTTGTTTCATTACTGAATGGATCAGCGTTTTTGAACAGAATCTTGAATGAATGACGCAACAGCTAATCAAATCAAATCAAGTCAAATCACTTTTGTTGTCACATCATCAGTAGCACGTGTGCTATGATGAGTGAAAAGCTTAGGTGCTGGCTCCAGACAGTACAAAATACAGATGCAAATACAACGACAATGAACTGTGAGACATAATTTTTTATTGATGTCAGAATTAGGGGGTGGGCCGAAGTTAAATAATCCAAACTATAATATTGAAGTTACTATGGTAATTCCCTAATTTATAAATAAATACATTGAAATGACTTGAATCAATGTTTTCTTCTCATATAAAAAGTATTATTCTCAGTTACGCCACACACCTTTTTTGGCACATTTAAAAAAAAAAAAATTAATGGGCCTTTTAGCATTAGCGTACAGCATTTTTAATTTAAGTCAGTATCCAAATATTAGCTTAACAACAAATGGTGCATTACAAGTTGGTGGAGTTTTAAAAAATATGCACAAAAGCTAATACATTTTTTAAAGTTCCTTTTCTACAGTGGCCGAGAGAGCTTAACTTGCTGAAATTTAAGAAAACGCAATCAATTACAAAAAACGGCAGCAAGTTAAGAAACAATTTCCATCCGTTTGACAGCACACGTGCTGAAAATTCTCATAATGCAAACACCTTTTTATAAAACATGCTGCATTTTCCCACAATGCAAACAAATGAAAAAAGCGCACTGCATTTTCTTACAACGCAAACAATTTTTGAAAACCCACTGCAGTTTATCATAACGCAAACAAATTAATAAAATGTATTGGATTTTCTCACAATGCAGCACATTTTCAGAAAACATACTGCATTTTCCCACAATGCAAACAAATGAAAAAAAGCTCACTGCATTTTCTCACAAAGCAAACTATTTCAGAAAATGTGCTGCATTTTCTTATAACGCAAGCAAATTACTAAAACGCATGGCATTATAAAAAGTGCAAACAGTTTACGGAAATGCATTGCATTTCTCACAATGCAAGACATTTTCATAAAACATGCCGCATTTTCCCACAATGCAAACAAATGAAAAAAGCGCACTGCATTTTCTCACAAAGAAAATAATTTACGAAACGTGCTGCACTTTCTCACAATGCAAACAATTTCTAAAACACAGTGCATTTTCTCACAACCCAAACAAATTTATAAAACGCGATGCATTTTCTCACAACGCAAACAAATTACTAAAACGTGTTTCATTTTCTCACAACCCAAACAATTTACAAAAACGTACTGCATTTTCTTGCAACGCAAACAAATTACTAAAACGCTATGCGTTTTCACACAATGCAAACAAATTACTAAAATGTGCTGCATTTTCTCACAACACAAACAAATTAATAAAACGTGTTGCATTTTCTCACAAAGCAAACAATTACGAAAACGCACTGCATTTTCTCACAATGGCAACAATTTAATAAAACGCTGCATTTTCTCACAACACAAACAAATCAATAAAACGCGATGCATTTTCTCTCAACGAAAACAAATTACTAAAATGCGCTGCATTTTCTCACAACGCCAACAAGTTCTGAAAATGCGCTGCATTTTCTCACAATGCAAACAAATTATAAAAACGTGCTGCATTTTCTCACAACCCAAACAAATTACAAAAACGTGCTGCATTCTCCCAACGCAAACAATTTTTGAAAACCCACTGCAGTTTATCATAACGCAAACAAATTAATAAAATGTATTGGATTTTCTCACAATGCAGCACATTTTCAGAAAACATACTGCATTTTCCCACAATGCAAACAAATGAAAAAAAGCTCACTGCATTTTCTCACAAAGCAAACTATTTCAGAAAATGTGCTGCATTTTCTTATAACGCAAGCAAATTACTAAAACGCATGGCATTATAAAAAGTGCAAACAGTTTACGGAAATGCATTGCATTTCTCACAATGCAAGACATTTTCATAAAACATGCCGCATTTTCCCACAATGCAAACAAATGAAAAAAGCGCACTGCATTTTCTCACAAAGAAAATAATTTACGAAACGTGCTGCACTTTCTCACAATGCAAACAATTTCTAAAACACAGTGCATTTTCTCACAACCCAAACAAATTTATAAAACGCGATGCATTTTCTCACAACGCAAACAAATTACTAAAACGTGTTTCATTTTCTCACAACCCAAACAATTTACAAAAACGTACTGCATTTTCTTGCAACGCAAACAAATTACTAAAACGCTATGCGTTTTCACACAATGCAAACAAATTACTAAAATGTGCTGCATTTTCTCACAACACAAACAAATTAATAAAACGTGTTGCATTTTCTCACAAAGCAAACAATTACGAAAACGCACTGCATTTTCTCACAATGGCAACAATTTAATAAAACGCTGCATTTTCTCACAACACAAACAAATCAATAAAACGCGATGCATTTTCTCTCAACGAAAACAAATTACTAAAATGCGCTGCATTTTCTCACAACGCCAACAAGTTCTGAAAATGCGCTGCATTTTCTCACAATGCAAACAAATTATAAAAACGTGCTGCATTTTCTCACAACCCAAACAAATTACAAAAACGTGCTGCATTCTCCCAACGCAAACAATTTCCGAAATTGCGCAGCATTTTCTCACAATGCAAACAAATTACGAAAACGCGCTGCATTTTCTCACAACGCAAACAAATTACCAAAACATGATGCATTTTCTCATAATGCAAACAAACAAATTTATAAAACGTGTTGCATTTTCTCACAATGCAAACAAATTACTAAAACGCTGCATTTTCTCACAACACAAACAAATTAATAAAACGCGATGCATTTTCTCACAACCCAAACAAATTACTAAAATGAGCTGCATTTTCTCACAACCCAAACAATTTACAAAAACGTTTTACTATTGATGTAACGGTATTGTAAATACCGTCATACCGCAATATTAATTTTTTTCGATATTACCGAAGTCGCATGACTCGGTAAAACTATAGGTCTTCTGAGAAAATTTGCTCAGGCGAATGAAGCGAACGGGAGGTAGCGAAAACTACAATTCCCATCAGCCCATGCTTGACCATCATCCCTTGCGGTCTGTTGTCGCTACAGATCCAGTAATGCGGAAATGGAGTGTGCTGGTAGAAGCGAGGATGAAAAAGAGCTGGAAAACTCTAAAGCGGGTGTTGTCGCCGCGCGCGTACTGAATAGCGGTGTTGTCGCGCAAGTTCTTATCAGCTGTGTTGTCGCGCGCGTACTGAATAGCGGTGTTGTCGCGCGCGTACTGAATAGCGGTGTTGTCGCGCGCGTACTGAATAGCGGTGTTGTCGCGCGCGTACTGAATAGCGGTGTTGTCGCGCGCGTACTGAATAGCGGTGTTGTCGCGCGCGTACTGAATAGCGGTGTTGTCGCGCGCGTACTGAATAGCGGTGTTGTCGCGCGCGTACTGAATAGCGGTGTTGTCGCGCGCGTACTGAATAACGGTGTTGTCGCGCGCGTACTGAATAACGGTGTTGTCGCGCGCGTACTGAATAACGGTGTTGTCGCGCGCGTACTGAATAACGGTGTTGTCGCGCGAGTTCTTATCAGCTGTGTTGTCGCGCGCGTACTGAATAGCAGTGTTGTCAGCACACTGTTCAGATTGATGCAGACATGAGACCTCTATCTTACTCATGGTTTGTCCTCTCAAGTGGGGGAAAGACAATGCACAACGTTACCCACTGCTGTCAACCTGGGCCAAGTCATATCTCTCTTGTCCCAGAAACCTCAATCCCAAATGAGAGGTTTTTTTTTCTGTTGCAGGGGACATTGTAAATGCCCAGAGATACCGGCTTTTACCAGATTATATTTATATGATAATTTTCCTTTAAACCCATCTCTATCTAAGTGAGTGAGTGATTAAATGTTGAATGTGATGAGTTTTCAACAATACTAAATTGAAACTTTATTTTTTTTACATGGTTTAATAATTTTTTGTTATTAAAATTGAAGTTCATGTTTCAAAGCTTACAGATAGATGACTAATTTGTATGTCATTGACACTTTTGGCACTTTTTTGGAGTATTTTCATAAGTTTTGTTTTTTCCTGTAAATGATTCAATAAATACCGTACCGTGACATTCATACCGAGGTATTACCGTACCGTGAAATTCTGATACCGTTACATCCCTACGTTCTACATGTTCTCATAACGTAAACAATTTACGAAAACGCTCTGCATTCTCTCACAACTCAAACAAATATGCTGCATTTTTTCACAACGCTTTAAAATAGCACGGAATATAAGGTTATGATTAATTTGGGTAATAAAATACAAAAGGAAATCAAAGAGTAAAAAGAAACAAACAAAAAAAGACACAACCATGTCCATCATGTTTTTGGGTCCACTTGAAATATTTCCATTGTGTTCCGTTGTTTTTGCAAGTGTTGTGAGAAAATGCAGCATGTTTTATTAACTTGTTTGCATTGTATAGAAATGCAGCGCATTTTGGTAATATGTTTGCGTTTTTGAGAAAATGCAGGGCATTTTTAATTTGTTTGCGTTGTGAGGATTTGCAGCATGTGTGCTGTCAAATGGATTAAGATCTTTTCCTAATTTGCTGGTGTTTTTGTTATGGAACGTGATTTTGTTAAAATTGCAGCATTTTAAGTTCTCTTGGCCGCCAACCTTTTCACTACCTGCTGCCATAACAAATTTATTGGAACAAAAATCTTAATTTGAAGCAGAAGTTGTTTTCAATAGTCGTTTAATTCTATTCTAACACAAGCAGACATTAGTGTTAATATCTGTAGTCTAAATGTTTATCCCAACATTATCTAATGATTCTTTGATAATTTAGAAGCACAAATAAGTATACTGTGTGGAATAACCTGAAGACAAACTAAACTAAACTATAAATGACAATTGCTCTCAAGGTTTAATGTAGCTTTGGAATTCTGCTTTAAACATACTTATAAAATAGGCATCGCTGAATCGTTGTCATTTCGGTGTAGGTTTGCATGAAGTGAGTGTTTGAATCGAGTTCACAATCTTTAACAAATCATCATGCCGCTCTAATAATATGTAGATGATGTACATCAATTTCTGAAGGAGTCTTTTATCTCCCTGAAGGGGTTTATTCTGTGATAACGATTGGGTGTACACTATTCTGCCTATTATTACATGGCTGCTTCCCGCATAAGTAAATAATAAGATACAAAATATTGATTTGAGTTGACATATTTATTAGCTCACTGACTGAACACAAAGCTTTAGTGAAGAAAGCAGTTTGGTAAACGGCAATTTCAAACATTTTACATACAAAATGGTGACCATTCAGGACCAATTATTCCAGAAAGCCATGTAATAAATGCAAATAAACACTTAAATGCAGTATTTCTTGAGATCAAAATCTCTGATGTCTCCCACTGTTTCTCACTAGTTCTTATATATTACAGTAAACAAACTTTGCATGTCACAGCTTCAGATGTGCATTCAAATTTGGAATATTAATTGTTAGTGTATCTTTACGCACCACTTGTGAGGTGTTGACAAAGAGTGGGTGTCTATACTAAACACTGAAGGATGTTACACAGCTATGTAGATATGCTCAATGCATTTAGGCATATAGACATAGTCAAGACGATCTGCTGCAGTTCAGTCCCAGCATCAGAATATGGATGAAAGACGATTTAAGTGGCTTTGAACGGGGTATGGTTGTTGCTGGTGCCAGACAGGCTGGTCTGAGTATTTTAGAAAATGCTGATCAACTGGTATTTTCAAGCACAACCATCTCTAGGGTTTGCAGAGAATAGTCCGAAAAAGAGAAAATAACTATTGATTGGCAATTCTGTGGGCGTAAATGCTTTGTTAATGCCAGAGGTCAGAGGAGAATGGCCAGACTGGTTTTAGCTGATAGAAAGGCAACAGTAACTCAAATAACCACTCGTTACAACCGAGGTATGCAGAAGAGCATCTCTGAATGCACAATACATCCAATCTTGAGGTGGATGGGCTACTGCAGCAGAAGACTACATCTGATGCCACTCTTGTCATCTAAGAACAGGAAACAGGCTACAATTCTCACTAAAATTGGACAATGGGAGATTTAAAAAACATTGCCTGGTCTGATGAGTCTTGATTTCTGCTGTGACATTTTCTGATGGCTACTTCCAGCAGAATAACGCAAATCATCTAAGACTGGTTTCTTGAACATGACAATGAGTTCACTGTAGTCAAATGGCCTCCACAGTCACCAGAAGTCAATCCAGTAGAGCACATTTTGGGATGTGGTGGATCGGGATATTCACATCATGGATTTGCAGCCAACAAATCTGCTGTGACTGCGTGATGCTGTCATGTCAATATGGACCAAAATCTCTGAGGAATATTTCCAGTATCTTGTTGTATCTATGCCACAAAGGATTAAGGCAGTTCTGAAGTAAGGTGTAACTAATAAAGTGACCGGTGAGTGTATACTTTATGGGTAAAACATAATGAACAGATATGCACTTGATGATGGATAATGAAAATTCTGCTTATTGAGTGTACAATAAATTAATTGGGTTATGAGTTTTATTCATTGATTAGAGCAGTACATACATCATATCAAAAAATCGTTATAATGACATATATGATCTAAAATATAATAACATAATATCTCTATTGCAGCAAGGTGTGATACATTAAACTTATTTTATGTGCCAAACATTTGTGTGAAGCGTGCATGGGTTGTTTATTCAAATTTGACCAGTCACATGAGGCCTTACTATCTTTATACCCAATTCCCTAGGAGTGGTCATGTAAAGTTATTAATTACAAATACTCTAGTTACTGTAATTAGTGTTTCCCTCGAGAATTGTACATTACTAAGTAAATTGTTTAAAAATGTGTACTTTTACTTGAGTACATTTTAGTTCTGCATTGGTGCTTGAACTGTGCTGTTTAACCTTTAACCTGCAGTCATTTAATTCTCATTTATTTCATTTCATCTGTTTACTTACAAATAAGCCAACAATTGTTGTGCACTGTGCTGTACAAAAATACAGTACAGAAGATAGAAAGATAAATATAAAACAATGCATTTAAATATAAATTAATAAAATAGACCAAGTATTATAATGAGTTAAACACAGGAGTAAAAAGATGAGACTGTTACTATAATTTAAATCATATATAGAGAAAATGCAGAACTCACAAATAACGGAAAACTGGTCCATATCCTAGAACCGGCCACTGAAAATGCACGTTCACCTCTCAGCATCAGTCTTGTGTGGGTATGACAGAATAATGCTGTCTGTGTAACACAAACATCTGGCTGCCCTATTCACATTTACAAGGTCTGACATGTAAGCAGGAGCCATACCATTTACTTATGACTTCCAGACAAACAACAACATTTTACATTCAATCCTATAATGCTCTAGCAATATTGTGTTTCCTACGAACTCCACCCCAAAATCTGACAGTGGTATTTTGAACTATTTGATGCAGTGGCATAGAAGATTGGGCTGGAGCAATATAAAAGGAGCTACAGGAGTCCAAGCTAGGCATGGGCTGGTATAAGTTTCTGACGGTATGAAAACCTTAAATAAAAATACCATGGTTTCTCTGTATCACGGTAATGTGATTTCTGCTCTAAAATAAGTTCTTTTGAATTGTATTTGTAAAAAAATAAATGCAAGTTTTCCCGATTGAACAATTTATTTTATTTTAAGAAACATTTATAATATTTTGGAACAGTAAACATGTCAGGCTAAATAGTTTAAACAGTTTTCTTTACAACACACACATATATATATATATATATATATATATATATATATATATATATATATATATATATATATATATATATATATACATATACATTGGGAATGGTATAACTAGCAGTATTAAAAACTGGACTTTTCCAAACTGCAGTAAACCTTGAAACCGGTTATCGTCCCATGCCTAGTCCATGCGTGATTAAACAAAGGCATGTAAAATGTTCAAGATCTATAAAAGATAGTAAGGGTTTAACCTTTTACACAAGTTTAGGATTAAAAAAAGAGTTCATATTTTGGTCAAATTTAAGAGCAAAATCAAAATCAGCTAAAATTTTTCACTGTTCACCAGTGATAGGAATAACTGTGTTATAAATAAACGACATTACTAACGGCGATACTATTTTCAGTAATACGTCAATGAATGAATTACTGTTTCCCCTGTTACAACACCATTGCCGTTGCTGACAATAAAATGTGCTTTACTATAAATAAGAACACTAAACCCTCACCTTTTTCTCTCTGGGGTGGGTGTTTAATTTTGGGTCTGGGGTGGGACATATAAACATCCAGCGACGATGATTGGTGGGTCTGTGAAAGTAGTGTAACTGAAAATGTGATGATTGGCCTAAATAGAGTACATTTACATTAGGCATGGGCCGGGATAAGATTCTGACAGTATGATAATCTTGGATAAAAATATCCTGGTATTGTGATTACTGCTCCAAAATATATTCTTTTTAAAAGTCTGTATAAAAAAAAAAATAAATTCCCATTTGAACACAATATATTTTAATTTTTAAAAGATTTAAAATATTTTGGAGCAGTCATGTTTGGCTAAATAATTCAAATTAATCATTGATTTTTGCTGTCTTCATTAGTTTCAGAAACAGATTTTTTTACAATTTAAAACAGCATCTTTTAATATCTTTTTTTTTGCTGGAGTTACTGTTGTCCTTAAAACCAAACAAAAATGTATATAGCAAATCTTACACATACCTTAGGAACGGTATTACAGAAATTTTTGGCGGTTTTAAAAACTTGACTTTTCCAAATTGTTATATACCTTGAAAACGGTTATCGTCCCATGCCTAAATTACATTGTGAGAGATGGAGCAGTGCGGGTGTTAACACACAAGCATATGCACATGCATAGTCAGTCGTACACACCAACTACCAGCAGTCAGAATGATGGCAAATTCAACAAGTTTATAGGTAGCCTTGGCAAACTGGAAATATTCAGTGCATCCGGAATGTATTCCTAGCACTTCACTTTTTCCACATTTTTTTTATGTTACAGCCTTATTCCAAAATGGATTAAATTAGTTTATTTCCTCAAAATTCTACACACAATAGCCCAGAATGACAGTGTGAAAAAAGAGTTTTGATATTGTTAAATTTCAAATTTATTAAAAATAACAACCTGAAAAGTCACAAGCCTTGTTGAAAAATCACACACAGAAGTAATCACAGCCTTCGCTGTGAAGCTCTAAATTGAGCTCAGGTACATTCTGTCATCTACGCTGAGTGATCGGGGGAGATAGACCTTCGACTGGGAGGTAATCAATAACCCGATGGTCACAGCGTTCTTCTGTGGAGAGAGGAGAACCTTACAGAAGGACAACCATCTGTGCAGCAATCCACCAATCAGGCCTGTATGGTAGAGTGGCACGCCTGGAATTTGAAGGACTCTCAGTCCATAAGAAACAAAAATCTCTTGTCTGATAGGACTAAAATTGAACTCTTTGGAGTGAATGCCAGGCGTTACATTTGGAGAAAATCAGACTCATACCATTCCTACAGTGAAGCATGATGGTGGCAGCATCATGCTGTGGGGATCTTTTACAGCAGCAGGAACTGGAAGAGTAGTCAGGATAGAGGGAAAGATGAATGCAGCAAGAGACATCCTGAATAAAAGCCTGCTTTAGAGTGCTCTTGACCTCAGACTGGGGCGATCGTTCATCTTCCAGCACAATGACCCAAAGCACACTGCCAAAATATCAATGAAGTCGCTTCTCTATGACTTGGTGAATGTCCTTGAGTGGCCCAGCCAGAACCCAGACCTAAATCCTATCTCTGGAGAGGTCTGAAAATGGCTGTACATCGTCGCTTCCCATCCAACATGACAAAGCTTGTGAGGTCCTGCAAAGAGGAATGGATAAAAAATCCCAAAGACAGGTGTGCCAGGCTTGTTGCATCATATTCAAAAAGACTTGTGGCTGTAATTGCTGCCAAAGATGCATCAACAAAATATTGAGCAAAGGCTGTGAATACTGATGTACATGTGATTTTTCAGTTTTTTTTGTTTTGTTTTTTTTTAAATAAATTTGCAAAAATTTCAAATTTTTTTTAAAACTTTTTTCACATTGTCATTACGGGGTATTGTGTGTGGAATGTTGAGAAAATAAATGATTTTAATCCATTTTGGAATAAGGCTGTAACATAAAAACTGGAAAAAGTGAAGCGCTATGAATACTTTCCAAATACACTATAAGCACTAGTTTTCCCTCGTTAAGGTGAAAGGCAAGAATGTTTATGGTAATATTTATAATTATATGTTGAATAATGGATGTCTCTCGCATTGTTCTTCACCTCATTAAAATAGTGTAGATTAGTGTAAGTGTACAGTTTTGTACAATGCAATAGTTACTTTCCCTGATGCTTAATTACTTATGTTAGATTTATTTATTATTAGTATATATATATGTGTGTGTGTGTATGTATGTGTATATAATATATATGTAACTCAATTACTAACTCAGTTACTATTTGTGAGAAGTAACTACTAATTACTATTTAAACGCACCCTGTTTACTTTATAAAAGTGTAAAGGACCATAGTTAGAATTTGATTTTATTTTCCTCACGGAGAGTTTAAATATAAAAGCTTTCATCTCTCTCTCATTTAAATGCTAAAAAATTATTGATATCCTGGATTTTACATCAGCTAAGAATTCAAACGTGTGTTTCTAGACCATTTTTTGTCAGTGTGTTTTATATAAGCAAATAGATTTGGAATCATGTAAAAGAAAACAGGATAGGCACCAGAAAAGAACCTTAAAAAGACACCAGAGGTAAGAGACAACATGACTGGTACCGCAAAAATGTTTACTAGGATATGATCTGAACCAGCAAAGGCACTTCCTTTGACGCCCCCTCAATTTTCAAGCCATAATAAAAGAATGTCATTATTAACTGTATCGAAGGCTGCACTAAGATCTAAAAGTTCTCTGATGAAGGAAAACTAATGTATGATGATAGAAATTGCCAAATGGCCTTATACAACAAACAAATGCACTACAGAAAATTATGTTTTCAAATACATGCACAAATCGCATGTATTCTATCAGTGCTGCACAGGCTGCATTTGCAATGCAAACTGCTGGACACTCATAGCTTTTTAGTCATAATGCAATTTATTTTAAACGTATAATAAATGTAAATTAACTTTATCAACTTTGTCTGTTTATTATAGGCACATATATTCATATAATGCGTTCCACATTAAATTAATCTTACTCATTAATTAATCTAAAAAAAGTTTTATCTTGGGAAATGTTATTTTGCAAGGAATAAATTGATAACAATATTGCCTATTTTCCCAGAATCATGCAGCCCTATGACCGAGCATATGTTAGAAAGTCAAAACATTTTCACTGGTTCCTTATATCCCTGAGGCGGATTATCAGGCTGTCAACTGCAGGGCTCTCAGATGGTTAGCTGGGGTTAGTCGTTATTGGATTGGATTACTGTGTAGTGACGGGCTCCTCCATAAGTAGATCTTGAGCTAGTAAAAACTGTGGAGAAGAAAGCTGCAGTCAGATTTTGTTGGCCTTAGTTCACGAAGGCTCTTCTATCAAAAACAAAGGGCTAACACCCTAAACTGTGATTGTTACGCACTGATGCCCCTGTTTCCTTTCCACAGATTCCCTCACCAGCTTGCGTGGCAGTCTGGAATCACCAAAGCTGATGAGGATCAACTGACTTGACCAGTTTTGTTCCCATTTTTACTTTTGACAAGGTATGAGATAATATTATGTCACCGATTGGGTGAAATTATGAGTTGGTGCAACATTCAGTTTCAACAACTTATAATCATTGCAGGTATTACTATAATGGGTTGTGGCAGTAAATTCCTAATAGATTCAAATTAGAAAATTTGTAGTGCAAGCGTGAGTTTGTTACACTGTTTTCAACTAAAAACAGAAAACGTTTTGTGCACTTTGGCCAATCATTTGATTGTCTTCAGAATTTTGGGACTTGAAAATGAAAAAATTTCTTTTCAATGTCTAAAGCACACATTTTTAAAAATGATGCCTGGTAAGCACAATACTGTGCTTTTAATAGTTTTGCAGCAACACTACACTCTAAAACATATATGTTAATTATCAGTTTCCCTATTTTTGTGTTTTACATGTGTTTTCCTTTAATTTACGATTGTAAATTACATTATGGGACCTTGATCTCTGCTCTGTAGACTTTGGATTTTGAAAAATAATCTCTATAGTTTAACATCAAAATGACTTTTATTGATATTAGTTTGATATAATATAATAAGACTTATTATAGAGAGAAATAAGTCTGTAAAATTACAGAAAATTTACTGGCAGTTTATTGGAACTTTTTTGTTACAGTATATCACTTTAAACTAGGGCTGCATCATATTGGGAAAAATTTGACATTGCAATTATTAGTTTTTTTAAAAATATATATTGTGATATAAATGACTATTAGCTATATTTGGAAATAATTAATTAACTTAGCTTGATTGGGATGGTTCTAATAGCTATTGAATCATTTGCATAACATTTGTTAAACTAATTTCAAGCATGATAAATACAATGTATTAAAGATAAAAGTGACAAAAAAGTTGCTTTACCATTTTCTCGGGAGTCTTATAGTATTCAGCTACAGAAATTGAATAATAACATGTAAAACAGCACTGAATAGTCTTCAACATATTAATACTTCTATAAATTTAATCTTTAATAACGTTACAAACTCTAATATTTCTAGTGCCTGTATGCTTTAAAGGGCCATGAAACCCCCCTCTTTCAGCAGGGTGTTTTCACACCTCTAGTTTGGAAAAAGTCAGGGAAGTGGGTGTGTCTAGCTCTGTTTAGGTGGGAGTGTTGGGGCAGGGAAAGGGGGAAGGATTTTAATAAAGATGGGAGTTTTCATTTGGGCACGCTCTGATTTTCACAGAGGCTAAACAAACACACAGACGCAGGGGAGAAATACAGTGACTGTGTTTAATAACAGTGAAATGTTTGATACCGCATGTCGTATAAGAGAAAAAACCTCTGCATTTCTCGGTAACTCAGATGCACTCAGTAGGTCAGAAAGCCATGTGTGACTATCCTGTCACAAAATGCGGCGAAAATTCAACATAACGGTAGTAAATTAAGTAACTTAGAAATCATTTTAACTAAGGTCTCTCTTTAAACACTGAAAGAGTACTGCTGATGATACGAACTATAACTTTGCTATCTGAATGAACAAAGAAAGGGCACTGATTGCACACATTTACCAAATCTGTAGATTCAGGACTATCAACACCAACTGGAGCCATGTCTTTATTAAAAGGAGACGAGCAGCAAATCCGGATTTCACAATTTCCAGATGCGAAAAGCTCTCGGAAAAAATGTTCTGTACAAACATATTTCTGCCGCATGTCGCGTGCACTGATTCACATGTGAGTCCAGCTGTGCTCTCATAGCTGAAAAATGAAAACAAAACCTTCGTTGCAGCACATTATAAAAGCAACACTGACGACCCGTATCTCCATACAATTCTTCTTATTTTGCCACTTCTTTTGGCAACACAACGTGTCGTCTCTCTGCCGTCTGAACACTGTTTCAGATACAAACAGTTTTCGAAGCTATTATGCATATTAATAAAGTTGCACCGCATACACAATAGAGCGAGCTGATTAGTTTGAACTAAGTATTACTCATGAATGAATGCAGCACACTCAGAGAAGTCATAAGGTACTCCCAGGTACAGACGTCCATTCTACACGCTGGAAAACATGCTAAGATCTCATGGCTGTGACGCAGCTTCAAAAATTAGTTTTAAACCGGAAGTACGAATTTGCTCAAAATAACGCAAAAACAACCAATTTTCACTTTTTAGTGTAATATATGTGTCCTAATAGTGTTTTTAGCAGTGTGGGACACATGTACGACTGTCAACAGCTCAAAAAATGTGTTTTTGTGTTTCGTGACCCTTAAACAAATGCTCACACAAACACAGGCCTTAAAATACATGCAAGTAATTTTTTTGTACTCTACACTTTTAGAAATAAAGGTACGCGAGCTGTCACTAGGGTGGTAGCTTTTCGAAAAGTACAAATTATATTATATAAAGTACAAATACCTAAAAGGTTAATAACTCAAGGGCACATATTAGTACCTAAAAAGTACAAATGTGTACATTGTGAAAAGGTACCACCCCTGTGACAGCTCGCGTACCTTTATTTTTGAGAGTTTATTATGGTTACACTTTGCAATTGTGGTTCCTGGAAAACTATAATATCAGCTCAACGTCATCATTTGCGATATCGATGCTGAACCGATGTATTGTGCAGGCCAGTTACTTTTTGAACTTTTCAAGGTTGAACATTGTTGAAAAAAATCAAGGTCCAATAATGCAATTCAAAAGCAAAAATTAAATAAAATAAATAAAAGGTGGATCACAAAAAAAAAAAGAAAACTGGTAATTTAGGGATACTTTTTACAGTGTAGCTTCTTTTAACTGCACAGCAAGCATAATTAACTCTCAATGGCTGAAAGGTTCAATACACTTGAGTGTGGAGGAAAAATAAATCTTTTTAATCCAATTTATTTTCTGAAAATTTCTCAATAATCAGGTTTAATAATATCTTACAGACGTGGCCTGTGTTTAATATGTGCACATTAAAGGACCCTTTTTCATGATTCAAGGTCTTAAATAATTAGTTCACTTAAAAATAAAAATTCTGTTATTAATTAATCACCCTCATGTTGTTCCAATCCCCTGAGACTATTTTCTTCTTCCTCAGTACACAAATTCAAATACTATAGATGAATAGACAGCAATGGTCCTGAAATGTTCAAAGTCCAGAAAAGGAACCAAATACATTGTCAAAACATTTAATGTGACTTCAGTGGTTTAACTTTGATTAGGGATGCACAATATATCGCTTCGGCATCGATATCGCAAAGTGTAGTCACATTGCAGGATCTGCAACATCACGATGGGATTAAAATGAACCAGGAACCACAGATCTGAACACTTAATTTGTGGACTCATTGCAAAGCCACTCTAACCCAATAGTGTGAATGATTTTTTATTTGGATGTGTTTTGAAGAGTTTAAATGAATTTAAACCATTTGGGCACAAGAAATTATGAAGTTTGCCGCTTTAGCAAAGGTAAATTGTGTTTAATCATTAATAAAATGAAGACTATACAGTGTTATTTGACATTTGTTTATTGCACTGCTGAACCTCAGTACTAGAATCCACAGAAAACCTTAAATCACTGTTTATATCAGTTTTATTGTCTTAATATATGCTTAATTTGTATATTTTAGTTTGTAATTATATTTTTCTGCAGTTTCATATACAGTTGAAGTCAGAATTATTAGCACTCCTGAATTATTAGCCCCCCTTTATTTGTTTCCCCAATTTCTGTTTAACGGAGAGAAGATTTCTTCAACATTTCTAAACATGATAGTTTTAATAACTCATTTCTAATAACTGATTTACTTGATCTTTTCCATGATGACAGTAAATAATATTTGACTAGATATTTTTCAAGACACTTCTATACAGCTTAAAGTGACATTAAAAGGCTTAACTAGGTTAATTAGGTTAACTAGGCAAGTTAGGGCAATAAGGCAAGTTATTGTATAACGATGGTTTGTTCTGTAGACTATCGAAAAAAATTGCTTAAAGGGGCTAATAATTTTGTCCTTAAAATAGCTTTTAAAAAATTAAAAACTGCTTTTATTCTAGCCGATATACAACAAATAAGACCTACTCCAGAAGGAAAAACATTATCAGACATACTGTGAAAATTCCCTCTGTTAAAAATTGTTTGGGAAATATAAAAAAAAAAAAAAATTAAAGGGGGGCTAATAATTCTGACTTCGACTATATATTTTATGCTGATATTATACTCCCTATACAAAGTCATCCCAATCAATCTAAAATTATCTTTCCAAAAAGTCATCTTGTGAAATTAGATTAATATCACAATAAATAAAGTAAAATATTGCAATTGTAAGTCTTTTCCAATATCGTGCAGCCCTTTATCATATAACCTGCAAGATCACTTTTTTGAGATGATGATTTGGTAATTGGATAAACTTGGTGGGGAATATAGCTACAACACATATTTTAGTGTTTCCATTTTCTCCAATAGCAAAAGAAGAAAACAGTTGAAATGATAAATAGCATTTTTATGATTTACAAAACAGGTTAGGTATACCGTTACCTTCTCAGCTGTTGTTTCAGAAACATGCATACAGCAGTTATTAAGTGATATTTCACAGAAAACTGCAAATTATTGGTTAATTTCTTCACCCTCAGGCCATCCAAGATGCAGTTCACATTTTTTGCTTCATTAATATATAAAAAAAATATTTTAGCTGAAACTGTGTTCTCCCTGGTGATTCATTAACTGTAAGTTAACAAATACTGGCACTCTGAGAATAAATAAAACGTAAACAGGGAAAAATAAAATTAATGTATCAGTGGCTCCTGACACTACAGTCTGTACAAAATACTAATTGTGATTTACAGTGTAATTACTTGTAGTTATTAGCTGTAAGCAAACAGCGTCAGTCTATGTCTAAATGAGATGATGCTATTATGCTCTAAGAAGCTCAAACTTCAGAATGTTGTGAACACGCTCGGGACCTGAGGCTGTTGATTAATTGATTTCATTGCTTGAATATATTTCCTCGAACCCCAAAGTGCCAGCAGCCAATTATTTTCATTTAATGGCCACAGTTTCAGCTAAAAATCTTCCTTAATGCTTTGCTGAAGGGAAATGTCACCTACGTCTTGGGCGGCCGGATTTAGTTTAGTATAAATTTTGGTTGATGTAAATTTTTAATGTAACAAAAATTGTTAAAAATGTACGTTACATTTTAGAAAACAAAAAAATATGAATTTTTGGAATTTTAGATTTGCTAGATTTAAATATTTAATAACTGAAAACATTATTGTGGTCCATAAAAAGAATCCATTTAGGTGTTTTGTTTCCCCCACAGTCCAAAGACATGCAGCATAAGTGAATTGGATTAACTAAATTGACCGGTAGTGAATGAATGTGTGTATGGGTGTTTCCTAGTACTGGGTTGCAGCTGGAAGGGTATCCACAGCGTAAAACATAAATCATATATGGATAGTTGGCGATTCATTCTTCTGTGGCGACCCCTGATAAATAAAAGACTAAGCCAAGGAAAATGAATGAAAAAATTGATAAAAGTGGAGAAATGGCTAAGCCTAGATCTTATTTGCTAATACCTGTGCTCCAAAATACAATTTATAACATGTGCGTTATAATAGTACATAATTTAGGAGCATGTACAAGTTTATTTTATATTTTATAACAGTCTTGAACTATATCTTCAACTTAATTATTGAATGAAAGTGGTTTGAGTCAAACTGTTATTGGATAAATTACTGTCGTCGGAAATCTGTCAAATTTATGTATGCTTAATACCTGTGTGAGAAAACAATGCTCGGCACATCAGATGATTAATCTCAGGCTGTCATTAAAATGGCCTGCCAACTTGCCGTCTAGACATCTCTCCATTGTTTGCCATATGGACTATTGTCTTAACATCTTTAATCCTCAATTTTTTGAAGTGAACACAAGTGTTTTGCTCCATGAATGGCTGAATTTAGCAAAATGCATGCATTGAAAAAACTACTATGTTAAAAAATGGGACAACATGAAGGAAATAAGCTAACTAATTAATTTATACTAATGTAAGTGGATTAAACATGAAACAAATTAAGTTGTCTTAAAAAAACTCAAGAATTGTGTTGTTTCAGCTTATTTTATAAAAGTAGCTGGAACAAACAGCATACGTCATTATTTCAGTGTAGCAAAAATACTGTGTGTATATTTATTTCTGGTCAAAATAGCTTCTGGTAGGAAACAAATAGTCCAATATTGACTGCTAACACCCAGCAGAAAGCTGGAAACAATAATTGTTTAATACGCAAAAAAAACATAAGTCTAATGCAGTCAAAAACTTGTTAACTTACTCACCTGCCTTTCGAGTTTTGTGTGGAAACAGAATGGGAATCCCTGAGTGTTTCACTGTTTACTAAAAACACTTAAAAATGCCAATCAAGCACTCAATATGGGGGTCTTGGTTTTAAGGATGTAGCGATTAATAGGTTTTCTCGATCAACCATGCTTTAATTCGTCATGGTTAATAAATAGTAAAGTCTTCTCAACATCGCGTTTCTTCACGGAACAAAACTGCTGCAACTAAACAAAGTGTGGCCAACTGTGCGCTAGTTTTAAGTTCCGAGCGTGTACACCGAGTCTAATATGCATGCACGTAGATTACCTATGGCTAAGACGATTAACTAAGGGTCATTCACTTCACATCTTTTGCACTCGCAAGTTCATTATTTCTTTTCTTGCGTGCATGTTGGGAGTGACGTGCACGCGGTGCACACATGGCATGACGAGCTCATGCTTTCCATGTGCACCAGGAGTCACATGACAAGAACTGACCATTCAGCTTTATACTTTGTGTGGAATATACACATTTCTTCTACACCAAAAAGAAAAATAATACTAAATGAAATAATAATGAAAAAACCAAACAAGTTCATAATACAGTTGATCAAAAGTGCCTTTCAGACAGCGCTTCAGAAGCCTTTGAATTTACATTAGACAAATACTGTTTTTCTTATTTTTATTTATTTATTTATTAATTTATAGTTTTTTCATTTATTTTCAGTGTAAAATTATTACTTATGTTTAAATGGCAAAAGCTTCTTTCACTTATTTTTAAGAGCAAAAAGAAATGGACTATTGTTTGTTTTTTATATTTTGTTCTGTATTATTTAGCTAATGAGCAGCAATAAATAACACTTTAAAATATCTAGAGTTTCGTGTGATTTACTAAACTAGTTTTGAAATAATGAATGCATAATAATCATGATAACCGTAATCATTCCTCAGACTATAATCGTACAATCAAACTCTATAATCGTTGTATCCCTACTTGGTTTCTACTATGACATGTTTACACGTATTGTGATTAAGTTTTACATAAACTGCAGTCAAGACAAATGAAGGTCTCCGAGATTTGGAATGACATGAGGATTACTAATGACATAATTTTCATTTTTGGGTGAAATAATGGCAGATGTAATATAAGATATTTAAATGTTTATCAGATATGATGATTTTACATGAATTATCAATTTGAAATGTTTTACAGTTTGTACTGTTTTCAGATGCGGAAAGTGAAATGAAACTGCTCTACTTGTGACTATTTACACAATAATGTTAATTAGAAATCCACATACTTCTGCATTCGTATTATAGTTTAGAAGTTGTATAAAGTACATAAACCAAATTTTTTGATCTTTTAACTTGGCATTTGTTTTTTAAATTTATGTTTTACTTTTAGAGGTGTCAATACTGAAGGCATAGTTCATCCAGAAATTATTTATTTATGTATGTGTTATAATTTGCTTGCTATTCAAGGTGTAGGTGACTTTTATTCTTCATTCAAATGTTAACTATATTTTTTTTGCTGGAACTGCAGTGCTTAGTGTTTCATACAATGCAAGAGAATGGTTACAGGCACTTCATATAATTTTTTGAGTCCAAATAACATATATAGGAATAAATAAATATGGATAAATTGCTTAGTGGTGGCATTGGTTAGTTTCACAAGAAATTATCATAAAAATATGAACATCATTTATAAGAAATATATTTCACTGGCACTTTAACAAACACACTGAGCTATAATGATTTGCACTTTATATTTGAATGTATTTTGCGCTGAATGTTGCAATTTATATTAAATGTAATACTATGTAAGAGTGTGATCTCAATCGAGAAGATATCACAGATTTCCTGTGTTTTCTCCATTATGTGACAGAATCTGCATTGCAGACTGTCTTGAATGCTTTCAGAAGAGGTTGTGGATTAAACATCAGTGCTGTGAATAATATTATTTCTAAGTTTGCTTCATAAGATCTTAGTGTATGGTTCGGAAACACAGATAATAATTTTTGTCATTGACTAGTATTTTTTTATGAATGACAGAGTGCATCATTATTTAATAACAGCAAATATTCATTTTTGGATGAACTATCCCTTGAGAAAAACGGGGAATTCCTAGTTAGTCCCCGTGGTTGTTTTTAATGAATAAAACATTAATATGTACGTTTCAATATATGTAACAGCAAAATAGGCTAAAAGTCCCTCCCCACACTCAGGTGAAACCCAGATCTCCTCAGAAATTCGCGCACACGAGTAAGTGAAAGCAAGTTTTGAGGTCGTCCTTAAACTTTTATCTCCATAACGTGCGTCTTATCTCTCAGCGTGTATGTGTATCGTGCAACACTCATATCGACAGACAACCGCAGATCCCTTGAATGAATCTGTCGCTCGGCTCAATGTCATTCATTGAAGGAATCCGCTCGGCCACCTTAAGCGCTCACTGCTGTGTTGTTACATTGTAGCGGAAAGAATGTCGGAAAGGGCCGATGATGACGTCAGGGGGGAGCAGCAGCAGCAGCAGCGCAGAGCGGCCAGGCAGCTGAAGCAGCAGCCACACTTCCAGCGGGGAGAAGCCTCCACAGCAATGGCGACTGTTGCGGAGCGCAGATCCCTGCCTAGTCCCGAAATAATGCTGGGACAGCCTTGGAGCAGCTGGGTCGACGCTGTGAAACTCTACGGGAGCGACGGTGAGTTGATCGGCCGCCGTCGGCCATTGCGTTTCAACGGGCAGCCGCGTCAGATCGCGAGCGTTCGCCCGATTGCGTGCAGTTTTGAAATATTAAGAAACGCGAGAACAAGCCTGCAAGTGTAACTATTCATGTAACACGATGCCAATCGCTTCCTCAGGTACAGAATTGGAAGAAAGTTTGAAAGAGTGCGGGAAAAATCGCGAAGCCATGAGACTCTGCAGAGACGGTGAGTAGTGTTGCTTTCTCTGGTCAAAGGTGTGTTTTTGTTTTGGTGCTGTGTGCACACTTTTCAGGCACCGGCTCACTGTGAAACAAGTGCAGCTGACTTTTGACAGTGCTGCGTTTAAAGTCTGCTGTCGCTAATGTTAAAAACGAGCTCTTAAATGTGTGTTTACATGAACAGTTCTGTGTTACAGAACAGCTCTGGGTTGCATGTTAGCACTTGTGAGTTTGAATCCAATTGAAAACAAACTACAAGTGGAATATGTGGTGTTTTCGAATAAATGTCGTTTAGGAAAATTATTAAAAAATGAGTTTAAGCATTTTTGTGACATTTAAATAGACACCTATAGGCCTAGTCATATGTTTGGATAAGTTTGGTGTAGTAACACGTTTATACACTAGGACATTTCTCTTGTTTATCACACAACTCAATGCAATAATTGATTGAGTCGCAGCATTCTGTGGGTAAATCTAATTAGCTGTGGAAGTGTAAATGACTATAGACTATTCGTTATCATTCGAAGTTAGAGTTGTGCGATATGGAATTGAAAACAAACTACAAGTGGAATATGTGGTGTTATTGTGTAAATGTCGTGCAGGAAATTGATTTAAAAATGAGTTCAAACATTTGTTGTGACATATGAATAGACACCTATAGACCTAGTAATATGTTTGGATAAGTTTGGTGTAGTAACACGTTTATACACTTGGAAATGTTGCTTAGTTTTTTACAAAACTCAATGGTATAATTGAGTCCCATCATTCAGTTAGTAAGTATAGTAAGTTGAGGAAGTGTAAAGACTATTCAACTATAGACTACTTGATATCCCTTCAAGTTAGGGCTGTGCAGTATTGAACAAAAGTGTTATGTGATAGAAGTCTATATAGATTAATATTTGATTTTTGATGCAATATTTTAAAACCACAACAACATATGTTTTATACTGTTTTAGGAAAAGGAAAACATCAACTTTTGTTAGTAAACTGCCATGTTCACAACAAATCGAACATTTTAATTATGTAAACAAACAAAAATAAATCACCACCACTGTGCTAGGTTTATCAACCTGACAATAACAATCAGGAAATAAATCAGGAAAACTACACAGTTGAAAAACTTGAGATAATAATTTTTTGCTTTATTGCTTTCTTAACATGGCTTGCTTGATCATATTTTAGAATCCATACAAAAATTATTACATATTTTTGAACAAAAAGCACCTTTTATGCCCTGCTTGTTTTTAGAGATGTACATTGAAATATATAAGTACATTTCCTGATTTGCTGAAAAGTCCTTGTGTGTGCCAGTGGTAGGCACAGAAAGTTGCAATTGAAAAAAAAATTGCTTATTTGTTGCAAATCAATGCTAATATATATATATATATATATATATATATATATATATATATATATATATATATATATATATATATATATATATATATATATATATATATATATAGTTGAAGCCAGAATTATTGAAAAAATTATTGACAATTGAAAAAAATATTGCTTAAAGGGGTTAATGATATTAACCTTAAAATGTTTTTTTTTTTTAAACTGCTTTTATTCTAGCCGAAATAAAACAATTAATTGTTTCTCCAGAAAAAAATATTATAGGAAATACTGTGGAAAATGTCAGTGCACTGTTAAACATCATTTGGGAAATATTTTTAAAAAGGAAGAAAAAATCACAGGAGGACTAATAATTTTAATGTATTAAGATATTTACATTTGCAATCAATTATTTACATAAATAGTTTTGATGTGTTGTGTAGCCTTTCTGCAAGCAAATACATGATTATAATTACAAAAAAAAATTTATTCTGTATTGACTGCTTATGTATTTGTGTATTTTGGGTTGTTTCCATATAATAAATGGGGGAATTCAGAGAATAATGTATTCAGAGATGGCCTGGCCATTTTCCATTTTATGTAATAAAATAATATCGACAATGATAAATGACATACTTTTTGAATGATTTTTGAGTGACCAAAATCATATAATAAAACAACTAGTTGCTTCAGGTTGAGTGGGTGATCACCTTGTATGTTTATTTTGCTTTAACTGTTGTCTTAATGCATTTTATTTCTTAATTTGATTGAAATTAACGCAAGTGGCTCATGTGTGTTTCTAATATTCAAAGTTTATCCGGTTGTATTTTTCATTCTTTTTGGTAGCATATTAAAGATCCCAACAAATTAGATAACACTTTATAATTGCTATAAATAAATTTTAAAAAATCAGTGATTAATGCCAATGTATTTGGTAAATTTCCATTTAACAAGTGGGAAAACGATCAGGGACAAACACAGACAGGTTGTTCAGACATGACAGAGACTGTCTGGACATTTTCTGTCTTGTATCATAAAATAATTTCAGCTCAAATCAGTATTTTACATCTATTTATTAATTAATTGTTAACTAGCGGCTTCATGATGAGGTCCTGATCACTCTGTCTATTTGTGTGTGTATGTGTGTTGTGTGTGTGTGTGTGTGTGTGTGTGTGTTAATGACTGTCCAAGTTTATTTTATTTCTTAATGACATTTAAATGAACCTAAAGGACACATTTGTTTGTCTAATGGTCAAGACAGCAGTCGATCAGATTATTTAATTCTCGTTTTGTAGCATATTATCGATCCTTGCTAGTCTAATAACGTCTTACAATTGCTATTCTGTATCACTGCAAGTACTATTTTTGTTATTCAAAGACAAATGATTATTTAACATCCACATATTTGTGTATTTCCATCTAATAAGAGTGGAAATGATCAGTTAGATAAATACTAACACAGCCAGGTTCTTCAGACACCATTCAGGACATTCCTCATGTAATATAATCATTTAAGCTCAGATCATATTTTTATATCCATCTTATTTATTATTTGTTTCAGGTCGCAATCCTGATCACTCTTGTTGTGTTTATATTCCATTATTATTATAAGCCAAATGTATTTTATTATTTTATTACCTTTAAATTAATGCAAGTGACTAACTTGTATTTGTCTTATGATCATGGTTGTCAATCAAATTTATTATTACATAAAAAAGCACCAAATAGCAGCACATTTTAAAATATATTTTGAATCTCTTCGATTTACAATTTTTTTTTTTAACAGAACTTAGGTTTATCCTAAGTTGTCATTAAATTTATAAAAACGCCATCACCAGGGCTCATTCTTGCTCTATTTCTGCCAGTATAGGAAGCGTGAGATACTGTACCTGTCAGGGCACTTACCTAACCATACATTTGCATTGACAAACAATTGAGCTATCATGTGTGCACCGCTGCTCCATTGCACACTTTAGAGTCAATTGTGGTAGTGTCTCGGAAAACCCAAAGTTGTCGCACAGGAATCTTGTCAAATGTGTCAACCTTTGGGTTACATAAGATGAAAACAACACACTGTGGAGGGAAATCATCACAGGTTTTATAAGTTTTCTATTTAAACTCTGAATTGATTCTTAAGCTGAACTGTTCTCAGGTCAGAGTAAAACCAAAGCTTTGAACACATCTCTGCTGTGGTTTTAGTTTCAGTTTCACCTCTGAAATATTTATGTGAGGATGTATTGAAAGCTGCATATGTCAAGCTGTAGATGTGGAAATTATTGCTTGTATACTTTACCTTAAGAGCACCACATGTTGTTGTTGCTCTTGTATAGAAACTGCTCTGCAGAATGATTCAGTCAAACAAGAAAAAAAAAATGAATTAATATGATAGATTATAATGGTGAAACTAAAATCTGAATTGTCAATTTTGTTTTTGAAAAGCGAAAGATGTTTTATAATCGATACTGGTACCAAAACCATTTAATCGGTTGTTTCACTGAACAAAGACAGCCATTTAGGTTTTTACAAAAAGATGTTAAGTAAAAGATGGCAATTTTAAGGTTGTTTTTTATTTTTTATTTTGAGCTCAGTTTCAGTTTCAGTACAAACTATATCTACATATGGCACTATCCCACTTCATTTGACCATGTTGAGTTTCTTGTGGCAGTTATGAAAGCATAGATGGATAAATGAAATGATATCAAGAGTAAAAAAAAAACTGAATTTCACATTTCAGTTTTACTTGAATGAGTGTTAGAGTTTTTGTATTATTACCTGATTCATTGTTGCCGGCGTTTGACTGAAAAACAAGCAGAGCGTGTAAAGAAAATGAGTCATTCAGTTTCCTTGTTGTTCAGTTTGTCCGGTTTTAGACAGCTTATTAAAGCTAAAATAACAAACTAAAGTTTTCAGCCAATTGCTCTGAGTGATTTGCTTATTTTCTTCTGAAAGTTTTATGGTCACTGTTTGGCTAATGCTCACTAATTACCAATTGTGTATGGATATGAAATCAAAAAGCCTCTGGTCAGTGAAATCTCACATCAAATTGCATTAGTTTCACTTCATTATTGGCTTTTAAAGCATCATATAATTAATACTCGACTTCAGATTAGCTAATCACTTGTTGATCATGATACAACAATAGAAAAACTAACAACCACATTCTGCATTCTCACGCTGACAGGAAATTCTCACTGTACACTTTAAAAATTCTCTGTAAAAGTAATTTTATCATTTACAATATATAATGTTATGATTCTCATGAGATGTAACAAATAATTAGCTACATTTTAATTTTGCATGCCCAATTTCTGTTCTTTATTCTCTCTCAAACTGAAAAAACTAAGCTATAATTAATTTTTAAACAGGAGGCTTGGCTCAGAGTGTTGATCATCTGGTCCAAAAGTGTTAAAAAATGGCTGTGATGGATTTATTTTAAATATATTACTGCTGACAAAAGACCAAGCCCACGATTTTGCTCTCATAACAAACTATAAACATGGCACAGCTCTGCCTTTAGTTGTTCGATAACTGTAATAAAAAGATATACACTTTTACAGTTGTTTTTATTTTACAACTTATTTTTGCATAAATCAAAAAAACAACTTAAAGAAGGATTTTTTTCCCACCTGATAGATGATAAAAACAGCCAATCAGAATCCGTCCTTCTTTACTGTGCATTCACACCGAAAGCAGCGAGAGAGTCGTAGTAGGCAGAATTCATTAATTTTCAATGGGAGCCAGCGATGAGGAGCGGTGTGGTGCGTCTTTATCGGTGTGGGCATCGAGGAAAGTTGAAATCAAGTCAACTTTTTTGATAATGAGCTATGATGCGGTTCAGCGTCGAGCAATCAGAATGTTAAAGTCCACCGCTTGAGAGGATTCTAGAGAACACAGTCCTGAGAACTTTGGTTCTGACCACATTTGTTACCAAGGGTTTAATTATTGTGGTTGCCTAATTTCCAGTTATTTATGATGTTTTCTTACTGTGACATACATAAAAAAGTTATTGGTGAATTGATGTGCATTAATGTTATATATATACTACCGGTTAAAGGTTTGGGGTCAGTAGGATCTTTAAATGTTTTAAAATAAGCTTCTCCTGCTCACCAAGGCTGGATTTTTAAATCCAAAATACAGTACAAATTGTAAAATTATTGCACTATAAAATACCTGTTAAAAATAGTTTATAATTTAATGAAAATAGTGTATTCCAATGATTTTAAAGATACATTTTCAGCTTCATTACTCCAGCTTCAGAATCAAATGATCCTTTAGAAATCACTGTAATATTAATCATTATTGTTATTATTATTAATATTATAATTATTAATAATGGTGATGGTAATAAAAGCAATAATGACTGGAGTAATAATTTCATTTGAAAGTACATACAACAAGTAATAATTAAATATTTAATAAATAAGTAACAATTTAACAATTTTTTAACATTTAATAAATTCCGCCTAGATAAACAGATTAATTTTGTTTAAATTATTATATTAAATTACCCCAAACTTTTGACCGGTGGTTTGTGTGTGTGTGTTTGTTATATATATATATATATATATATATATATATATATATATATATATATATATATATATATATATATATATATATAAAAAGCAGAAATCTCATGCTAACTTTAACGACAAAACAGGATTGCTGCTTCAGAATGTTTCAGACATATGGACACATATTAGATAAGTGGAGCAAAGCCACACCACACACAACAACTTAATCTTTCATAGTGAAATGAACATGATAAAAAGCGTGCATCATTTTCATGCTAGAAAGCACATTTTTATGTGGAAATGTAACTGATTTGCTGATATGCTGCCACGGTCCCTTTAGATATAAGATCAATATAGCGAATTTTGACACTTTAGCTAGCGGAGCAGGGCAGGCAGACAGTGCTGTTGTCAGGGTGGCCAGAGCAAACTTTGACGCTCTCGCAGCCTTTAGTGTGAACGCACAGTTAAAGTACAAATGAAATGAAATTATTTTGTTAGCTCACATTGCCAGTTTCATAATGAAAATTCATCTGCGCATGTCATTAGGAAAAAAAAAAAAAAAACATGCCCTTTTCATCTAAAATTAAAATCTGAAAACGCAATTCCTGTTTATTTTCAGTTAAATTCTCAAATTCGTGATTTTGAGGTATTGGGTGTGGTTAACATACTAAAGCAAGCCCCTCCAACTGTCAGTTTTGACAACAAACAGAAATGGTGAGGAGGAGGTGTCTGTTAGGTTGTAATAACGCTTCTAAAAGCCGTTTCCTGATCTTTGTAAATGAAATGCCTACTTTAATACATCCAGTCAGCTCGCAGCATATAATATGTCTTGTGTAATATTTAGTTTACGAAAAAGAAAAAATGGTTTCAGCATCCGGTTCATGTGGACTTTAAATAGCTTAAGCAATTAAAATAGCAAACGACAAAACTGCAGTGCATGCAACACACAGAGTTATCATTCTTTTGTGAAGGGGTTTGGCAAATGTAGTTTAACCCAGTTTTAATTGGCTGTCTTCATGCCATTATAAACTTAGATGTAAAGATTTTTTTAGATAATATCAGATAATAATCAGATTAGAACTGATTATTTAGTCAATTCACACACATGCACTACCATTTAAAAAAGGAATTGTTCACCCCAAAAATAGTTCACCCCAAAAAGATGAAAAGTGCTCCATAATTTACTCACCGTAAGCCGTCTTTAGTACAGGTATATGACTCTTTGAGACTGTCTGAGTAGCATTACATTTTTTCCTGGCTCTTTCATGCTGTATAATGTTGTTAGTGGCCCTTTTTCCAAAGAGAACTTCCTTTCCTTTTTTGAATCTTCCAAAATTGCATAAATCTGTCATAAAATTCTTTTAAATAATAATAAGTATAATTCAGATTTTTAAATTATACTCATCACTGACATTTACAATGGCACATTTGTTATGACACATTTGTAATGATGTGTTGCTGTGGATTGAAATGTTTGTTGTGGCGAGAGTGAGACAAACGAGGATAATTAAATGCTATTAACTAATTAAAGCAATGAGAAGTTATTATGTCAGAGGACTTTACGATAAGGGAAGAAGAGTTGACTTTTTTTGCTAAAACCTCGTGCCTTACGTCATCATCGTCTTGTGCCTTACGTCAAGACAGAGGTCAGACAAGAAGTTGTCAAGAATGCACATTCAAAATTCTGTGATTTAAATTTATAATAAAAAAGAAAAATGTTTTGTTACCAAAACACAATGATATATGGCATATGATGTATAACCCATGTACACGTGTATGGGTTCATTTCATAATGAATTTATGCAGTTTTGGAAGCTTAAAAAAAGGCCACTGCTCAATAAGTTTCTCTCTCTCTCTCTCTCTCTCTCTCTCTCTCTCTCTCTCTCTCTCTCTCTCTCTCTCTCTCTCTCTCTCTCTTATCAAGTCATGTTAAGAGACATTGTAAATGTTTTATGACATTATGAATTTCATGGTATTCAAAATAATTTTTTTCTTTTTTTTGTGGACTGCTTTTTAAATGCTAGAAAGCTTGTGATATGACTTGAAATCATGAAAACTATACAATTAGTTTAAAGTGACAGTTACAAATTAGAAATATTCTGGAGCTATGTGATATAAAACCGAAGATTCTAAAAAAACACCATAATGCTAAATTTGTCAAATTCTGTGACATGTAATTTTGTACAGCTAATTTTAGTTTTATAAACAAATTCTACAACTCTTTTCATTTTCAACATTGAAACAATTGCACATGGCATCATGTCAGATGAAGATATCAGTCTCTTTCAAAAACAATTAAAACCCAAAACAATCAGAACAGAGTGTATTTGTTTAAAACGCTGTTTGGTGTTTGTTTCAGACAAACAAGAAAAGTTTTCGTTTGACTTAAAGTTATTTTGTTGAGGAGTGACTGCCACTGATTGTAGCAGTTCGTGATTTGAGATCAGCAGGTTTAAAGAGAGTTTACTCTCACTCAAGTGGAGTTTTTTTTTTCTTTTTTTTCCCTGTTGAACACAAATAAGATACTTTGAAGAATGTCAGAAACTGATTGATCAGAAGCTGTTGACATCTATAGAAATTCTATATACATCAGTGGCTACTGATTTTTCCAGCATTCTTTAGAATATCTTCACTTGTGTGTAAATGCAGAAAGAAACTGAAACAGGGTTTTGTTTTGTTTTATTTTGTGCATTTTCAGGACATAGGCCAGCATATTTAACAATCAGCGAAGTTGGAGAAAGACAGAAGGGATGGCATTAGGAAAGGTCCACCAACTGAGACTCAAACTCGGAAACTTGGAGTGCAGTGCTGGTGCTATTTGTCAGCACACTGTCCACTATAGGCTGTCAGTGCCAGCAAATAGGTTTGAAACAATCAGAAGGGATTAGGCTAGGTTTATAAAAGTGGAAAACAAAATTACATTAGTGGTTAAAGAATGATTACAAACTAGATGTCCCGATAAGATTTTTTTTGCCCTTTAGTCTGAGTCATGATTTTAAGTATCTACCAAAACCCGATCCGATACTTCAATAATACATAAAAAGAGTAAAGAAGAGTGAAGAAACAGATCCAGAGTGTTCATTATTTTTTATTAAATTTACCTTATTTTAACATTCAACAACTCTGTTAACAAACAGAGCGCTAAGGTAGCTTGAATTTTTCACTTTTGGACTTTAGTGCAGCAGTAAATAAAAAAAAAACTAATTAAAAAACAAATAGCACCACATCTTCATATACCCAGCAGACAATCCCAAGTTTACATATCTCACAGTTTGCTATGGCAATGTTGTCGTCATCAACTTTACAATACCTTCAGACCGCAGACATACTCCTGCTTTCCGCTTCAAGCTGCTTCTGTGTTCTACTTTGCCAGCATTTAACCAATAGCATCTCTGCAACAAAGTGATGTCATGCCGCATACATTGCTGTTTCTGTGTGAAGGCAAGAAAGAGGTCTAACTCTGTCACCGCATAACTATAGATGTTTAAAAAAATAATAAGAATATATATACAGTGTATATTTTTGAGTCCTGATCAGGAGGTAACGTCCGATTCTGATCAAGTCTGAAACGGTGTGATTGGATCTGGACATCCCTATTACAAACCAAAAGAAATACAACAAAACCAACGATATCTGAGCTGGTGTTTGCTCATACGCACACTAGACAAGGGCTGATATAAGATTCTGACGGCATGATTAGTTTGCATAAAAATATCACGGTTTCACAGTACTGTGATACTGCTCTAAAATATATTCTTTTTAAATTTATGGGTAAAAAACTATATTTTTACTGCTTGAACACAAAATATTTTATTTATAATATTTTGGAACAGTAAACATGTCAGGCTAAATAATCAAAATAAATCATTGACTTCTGCTGTCCTCATTAGTTTTAAAAACACTGATTTATTTACATCTTGAAAAGGCAACTTTCTTTTCTTTGGATATAAAGTAAGCCTGTTCAGGTTGATAGTGTGCTTGGATATTAGTGAATAAGTGATTTTTAATTTTTTTTAATTTTCCTGAATTGTAGGCTGACCAGTGACTTCTGGGTTCTTTTCTTCTAGAGATCCTGTTGCCCTAAAAAACAAAATAAAAAAGTAAAAATAAAATAATAATCTTGTATATACCATAGCAATGGTATAACAGAAAATATTTGCGGTTTTAAAATCTTGACTTTTCCAAACCACAGTAATCCTTGAAACTGGTTATCCTACCTTGTCTAACGCGCACACACAACCACCAAGAAACACTGGCACGTGCTGAACACTGATCAGTAAAAGGTGGCTGGATGGACAGATGTGTGTTGTTGATCTTGCAGCTCTTCATCAGACGGGGAGGAGGCGCAGACACACCAGGCGTGGAGTTAAACCTGCGAGTGTGTTCGTGCACTGGGCTTCTAAGAGCTTCTCTACCTAGATCGTTTATCAATGACAGTGAAGGGGATGGTCAAATTATCCGCTCACAGTCTCTCTCGCTCTCTCCCTCTCTCTCCCTCTTTCTCTCTCTCTTTCACCTTATCACCATCTCTGTGTCTCTCTCTTTGTCACAATCTCTTTTTCTCTCCCTCCTTCATTTTCATATCCATATTCTCTCGCTCTCTCTCTCTCTCTCTCTCTCTCTCTCTCTCTCTCTCTCTCTCTCTCTCTCTCTCTCTTGTCCTCTCTCTCTCTCTCTCTCTCTCTCTCTCTCTCTCTCTCTCAGTACATTCTGTCTGTCTCTCAGACCTGAGACACATGATTAGGAGACACAAGAATATTTGTGGTTTTCATGTCAAGTCAACCCAGCTCTGATGGAGCGAGCGTATCCTGTCTGCATCTCTGATATGCTGTCATAAGCATTTTGTTGTCTAATGTTGGGATTGATATCCGGATGAGCACCAAGGCTCAGTTTTCCTTGTTAAGCCAGAAAGCTCATTTGGAATTTTTTTTTTGCAGGATACCACCGTCCTCGCGTTCTTTGAAATGTCTGTTTCCCTCTGTTGGAATCCCTCAAAGCAATAGTTAGATGTATTGGATGTAACCTTTAAAACTGTTTCTGAAAATAGCTCCATGTGTCTTGTTAACCGCTAACTACACGTGTGCTTTCTGTGTGCAGCATAACAAGAAAAGCTTAAATAACTTTTTTTTTCTTCATCTATTAGGGTGTCTTTTTTACCAAAGGATTGTGGGTAACACTTTATAATAACTACACACTTTGAATCATCTATTAAGCATTGGCAAATAGTGAATTCAATATCTGTTAAGCACTAACTCTACATTAATAGACATTAGTGAGCAGTTTATAAATACAGCTACAAATGCTGTATTCTTATAGATAGGCTGACACGGAATCTGTACTTGCAGAAGTCCACAGATTTCCTGCTGATTTTCTGCTCATCTTTAAGCCAGTTTGTTTACATGTGTAAATGTGTGTAAATTTATATATATTTAGTTTTTAAATTAATTTCAGTATTAATATTAACTAAGGCTGCATTTACACTGCAGATCTTGATGGTCAATTTCGATTTTTTAACTGTATCAGATTTATTTTTGCGGACCTTCTTACATCATGTTTTAAAAATGACTCGTATTTGAATATCTGTATTTACACAGCACACCGCAAAGACGCAATAACCAGAAAAAAATAATAAATAATGGGCGCTGACTGACAGCTGATTATAAAACAGCGCTCTTTTCTCCATTCCTGCATTAAATGTGTTCACATGGTTTAATTTTTTACATTCTTTTTGACAAGTTGTTTTACTATATTATAACTTATGACAGAAAAGTTTTCAATTTGCCATCTTTTAATCTAGGTCTTTTAAACTAGTAGGCATCTTAATGTAATGTCTATAGTGTGATTTATGCACGTGGCGTATGCCACAGTTTTATAATAGTTTTTAATGTTTACGTGGCGGATGTTGCACTCTCTCTCTCTCTCTCTCTCTCTCTCTCTCTCTCTTCCTCTTTCTCTCGTTAACATGCTTGTGCTATATGACAGTATAAAAGCTTTTTTAGTCCTCGTGTTTGAGATTTAAGGTTTGGGACTCTGCTGAAGTCTGTTCTGAAATGAAAGCATCAGAGTTGACGTCATTCGCTATGGTTTATAAGGACGCGCACTCGCATTGACAGGTGAAAATCCGATCTACCTGCCTACCTGCGAATATTAATCGAACAAATTTCTACATATGAACAAGGCCTGAATCTGATTTGAGTAAATCGAAATACATGTGATTTATTTCCTGCTTTCATTTACATGGGCCATTATACTATCTGTAACACATGGAAGAAAAAAAAGAAACGCAATTGAGTCACTTGAACCATGTAAATGCAGCCTAGTATGAAAGGGTTTATTTAATTTATTTACAATACAGTTTATCAAGTAATATTTCTGTATTTAGTAGATACAGGCACGTGCACACATAGGGCTCAACCTGTGCAGTGCACATGCCCTTTTTAGTCTTGGATAGAAAGTGCCCTTCCAAAATTATCAAAAGTGCCCCCGCGACGCGGCACACCCTCGGTCCCGCTCTTCAGTAGGCGCGCGACAACACCGCTCTTGAGTTCTTGAGTACGCGCTCGACAACACCGCTTTTGAGTACGCGCGCGACAACACAGCTGATCAGAACGCGCGCGACAACACCACTCTTCAGTATGCGCGCAACAACCCCCCCCAAACTTGATTTGTTTACCAAGTGGATCTAGATGGATTTGCATGGTAAACATTAAATAAAAGTTACAATTATATTATCATTTAATTACTATTATTTTTTTATTTCAAAGTTAAACTCTCAGAAATAAAGGTACGTGAGCTGTCATTGGGGTGGTACCTTTTCAAAAGGTACAAATTTGTACCTGAAGGAACCATATCGGTACCTCAAAAGTATATATTAGTACCTAATAATTTTAAGAGGAACACTTTTGTACTTTTTAGGTATAATGTGTAGCCTTGGAGCCTTTTAAAAAGATACCACCCCAGTGAAAGCTCTCATACCTTTATTTCTGAGAGTGTATGTACTCCCAAAATAATTCTGCATAAATTACAGATTTTCATTCTGTCTGGCCCTACTTATAAGAACATTTATATTGTGCAATTGTGTTTTCATACTTTATTACTCAGTAATTCTTTATTACTAAATTCATTATCGCATTATTTATAAACCCTTTGTAATTAAGAGTAGTCAGTGGCTTTTAAGATCATTCAGAAGGAATTAGTAAACAATTAATGAACTATTCAAATGAACATTATATATTTTATTATTCAGGCATATGTTATTAGTTAATTTGTATGTTAATAAATGGTTTATTAACTCAACTTCATGCAGTTTTGTGACTATCTAAAGTGAGAACTATTTATGCTTTATAAATCGCTTATAAATAAAAATAAAGGCTTAGTATCAAATGAACAATAAATGTTTGCAATCTTGTCTGAAAACTTACTGTAAACTTTAAACATTGCTGAATAACAACAGTAAACAATTAGAAATAAATACAGCTAAATAAAATTGGATAAAACAACAACAATGTAATAATTTAACAATATATTATGATACAACATTTCAATGTTATTTAGGAAAGTTTAAACTGCACAGTAATTTATTTTAGATACAAGATTGCAAAGATTTATTGTTCATTTGATAAAGTTTAATTTGTGTATCTTTAAAAGAATAGAAATTATTCATTTATTCATTTTCTTGTCGGCTTAGTCTCTTTATTAATCTGTGGTCGCCATAGCGTGATGAACCGGCAACTTATCCTGCAAGTTTTTATGCAACTTCCAGCCGCAACCCATCTCTGGGAAACATCCACACACACATTCACACAAACACTCATACACTACGGACAATTTAGCCAACCCAATTAACCTGTACTGCATGTCTTTGGACTGTGGGGGAAACCGGAGCACCCGGAGGAAACGCAGGGAGAAAAGCCAACTGAGCCGAGGCTCGAATCAGCAACCCAGCGACCTTCTTGCTGTGAGGCAACAGCACTACCTACTGCGCCACTGCTTCGCCCCTGAATATAAATTAATAAAGTTAAATTCTTTTTTCCTGTGTAGAATATAACTGAGCCTTTAATTGTCAATTATAAGGGATTCATAAAGTATAAATAGTCCTCACTTTAGGTCACAAAATTGGATAAAGTTGAATTATTGACGCATATATTAACGTACAAATTAAGTATTAGTATATGCCTGAATAATATGTCTGAATGTTAATTTGAATAGTTTATTAATCGTTTGCTTATTTATTCTGAATGATTTTAAAATGGCACCAACTATTTTAAATACCTACCTTATAAATAATGCAATAATTAATGAAAGAATAATAATTTTGAAAAGAATGAAAATTCAATCATTAAGCACATTATAAATATGCTTGTAAGTTTAGAATACAGGATTTGTAGCTATATTTAGAAACTTGATACTAATGTCTTTAAATGTAGAGTTAATTAGCAATGAATTTACTTTTTTGCTAATGCTTAATAAATGTTCATAGTGTGTAGTTAATATAAAACGTTACCTTGATGAATATCATTATCATTTTTAGCATCATTTATAGAAAGCATCCACTAAATTGGGATTAAGATGGACAGTTTATATACTGAAATATATTAAAGTGAGCTTTGAAACAATTTCCTCCTTCAGAGATGAGACTTTTTAACAATGTTTGTGTTTTAAATAAGTGGCAATAGGAGTGGGATGCATTGCAAAATAATACATTTTATGAAATGCAACATGCTATATTTAACATAGCTTGGCAGAATGTTGTGCTCTGTGTAGTAAATACTGCTCCAACTGAACATGCGTGCTGGAGATTCACATCTGATTACAGAGCTGGCTTTATAGACAAATGCGCATGTCGCATGTGATTTATCGTTCAGCCCTAACACGTATGTAGACTTTGTTTTGAGATTCATTCATTATTTTGTTGATGGATTTCTAGATAGAAATCATGGAGAATGAGATGACTGAAAGTATTCTATTTTGCTTAAAAGCCATTTTTGTTGTATTTGTGAGTATCATTTTACTATTTTGAATGATATCTCACTCTTATCTTTATGAATTTATTCATTTATTTTTTTTTACTATCTTTCGAAAAATGTGCAGTAAAATCATTGGCAGGAGAGCTGGTAGTAAATCGTTGATTCATGAATGTCTCAGAAGATATTTTTACTAAACCACACAGAAATTTAACAAAAAAAAAAAAAACATGTTATACAGGTTTATTAATAAGCACGGCCATCAATAAAAACATTGCAGCTTTTTTATCGGATTGGACCTGTTTCCCGGGGGATTTCTGCATGTATGCCTTGCAGAACTCTTCTATATTTAAAGCAATCATCAAACAACTGAGGATCTGCTGAAGTGTTTTTAGAAAAATGTGCCATATGCCTCAGACATTTAGCCACAGGTCCATGGGCAGTGCTTGGCATGACATCTGAGGCTGAGACTATTAGGGTGTGAGCTTAGAAGCGTATTGAAATTGGTGAAGAAAATGGCATGGCTCGTATGCCCTAGGCAGTTTTGGATGTGGTATGTGAATGAACCCTTAAGAAAATGTGCAAAGTAAAAAAGAAAATCAACTTCAATGCATCAGTGCTCATCAATAGCAATTTTAAATCTGACCAATCATAGGAACTCAGAGATGAGACCAGTGGTGCAAGCTTCTGTTTACAGTAGCAAGTTGGCTTGACATCCCCATCCACTAAATTGGCTTTATTACCGTCTCTTCACTCCCCCTATAGCTGGTGGTGAGTGCACTGGCGCTGTTGTCCTGTGGCTGCCGTCACATCATCCAAGTGGATGCTGCACACGGATGGTGGAGTGATAGTAAACCACTTTGGGTGTATGACCATATACGATAAATGTAAATATAAATACACATAACAACATTTTTTTTGAGCATGTGGCACAACCCTTCCTGATTTCTTTATCTTGTGTTTTCAAAAGTAAAGACATGTTCTGTGTGAATGGCACCTAGGTTGTTGCAGTGTGATGGTCTTTATTTATTTATTTATTTATTTATTTATTTTTAAACTCCAGTGACTGACACCGTGGGACAGACTGTATTCATAGTCGGAGTACATGGACTGAACTGTTACACCACTAATAATAAGATTTAGTTTTTTATACACCTAATCTTGAAGGCATAGTGCACCCAAAAAATGTCAATTTGTTCACTGTTTACTTGTTGAAGATATTTTGAAAACCGGTAGAAATTAGGAAAAAAAAAAATTCTACGTAAGTAAGTTGTTTAACGGATCATGGTTGATCTGTGATTTATGCGGATCAAAATTCATGGTTGGGAACACATGTTGCCTGCAGGTTAATACATTTTTTTACTGGTAGATTAATCCTAAATTTGTAACGATTACAGAGAGAGCGCCTCTCTTGTCATTAAAATCACATGTATGAAAGCTTTAAGGCTTTCCTGTAAAATATAATGACGACGAAAGAGGCTGTGGTAGGTTATTCGGGATGTGGTGGGTTTCATTAAAGGTGTTTTCTGTTCACTGATGTTTATGGTAAAGATTGAAATCAGCATCATATGCATTTAATGGCGCTCAAAAATAAAGTTGTTGGCAGCAATTACATTATCTAACCAGTAAGTGGCGACAACCAGCCATCGAAAATATGCCACTGAATAATTCTTGATCCAAAAAACATTGTGATTAAAAACATTATGTGATCCAAACCGTGAGATTTGTCATCAGTTACACCAGGGGCCTGTTTCAGTAAGGAGGTTCAAACAACTCAGAGTTTAAACTTGAACTCTGAGTTGATTTACCGCGAGATTAAAAACTCTGAGTTTTCGGTTTCAGAACAGCTGATCTGAGTTGGGTCAATCAACTTCGAGTAGACCAACTCAGAGTTAAGCGCGCACACCGTGACTTTAAAAAGGCATTATCAATGGAGCGCAGACATTACGAGTGACTATGGCAATATCTTATAAAAGAGATCACCATTTCTTTCTCCAGCTGAACTTGATGTTCTCATGCAAAGTTATAGCAAATATGAGCGTATATATTTGAAAAGAAGCAACCATCAGTGAAGAAGAGACAGTTAGCGTGGGAAAACAGCTGCTCAAGTTAATGCCTAATTTCACTTTTTAAGTATTTAAATATTTAGTTATAATAATATAAGTAATGTAATTTGTGACGTTTATATTTTTTTCTAAACTTTTTTTTATACATTTATTAGTTTTAAATGATTTAACAGTGCACTTGTGTGTTTGCCTTTTTATTGATCAAGTGATAGAGGTTAATATAACATTTAGAAGGTAAGCAGTACTAAAAATAATTTTTAGAAAGAATAATAATCCCATTAATCTAGTTACATGCATGTTGAAGGTGAATTTAATTTAATTATTTATTAAAAAAGGATAAGCCATTCTCGTACAGTTCTTCCCTGTGTGACTAAAATGTAGGCAATAGCTATGTTTCCATCCAAATATATTACATAAATGTATGTGCAAAACTGGAATATTGCATAAAAGATGCGAATAAAATTCCATCCAACGAGTCAAAGAGAAAAAAAATCGTCACTTTCTGATTAAACTGGCACCAAATATCAACAGTAAAAACAGAATTTACTGTGGTAGAAGAAGCTGCGTCAATTGATTCTTTATTTAGCCTAATTAATGTACTTGCGCCTCGATGTCAGAAGACAACGCTGAAACACAATGAACACGTGGGGGCGTCTGAAGCCATGAGACGCGGAGACTCACGCACCAGACGTTCGGAGGTAATTAATATACACTAATACTGAAACAGTTATGGCATTTTAGAATGACTAAAACAATATTTAAGACGTCTTACAGTGTGCTGAGCCTGCTGATTTGTTCATTTACACACATTCATTATCATATGATCATGATCTTTTTTTTAATGTACATACTGTAATTTGTTCAGTAAAAGTGTTTCCATCGTAGTTTATGCGCACATTTTCTATCGAATAAAAGTGTATCCTACTCAGTTATGTGCGTTTTTTATGCATATTTTAAAAAGTTATGTGCATCATGACGTTTCCATCAATCGTTTTTATGCACGTATCCAAAATAAGCATTAAAATAGGTGGGTGGAAACGTAAGGCTAAGGCGAGAAATACCGCTTCATCTTTAAAAAAGGGGAGGAGACCGATGGAAACTCGGAGTTTAGAGAATAAAACCTGCTTCTGACCAGGTTAGATTCACAGAGTAAGTTACCACAGTAACTGACTCTGAGTTAAAGTTACCTCTCTTTCAGAAACAGGCTTGACTTACCCTGCGTTCTCGAGTTTAACAAACCTGCCATTTTGAAACGGAAAACCCAGAGTTTCTCTCATTTCAGGGTTAAAATACTCTGAGTTTTCAGTTAACCTCCTTTCTGAAACAGGCCCCAGGGGTCGGCAACCCAAAATGTTGAAAGAGCCATATTGGACCAAAAAAAAACAAAAACAAATATGTCTGGAGCCGCAAAAAATTAAAAGCCTTATATAAGCCTTATAATGATGGCAACACATGCTGTATGTATTTATATTAGCTATATTAGCCTACTATAAAAATGACTTCGTTGGCTACAAATATATACTGAGCCTTCATGATTAAATGTTCATTTCCCTGCAGTGCATCCTGTAGAGAATGACGCGCCACGTGACTACTCTGTTGTACAATACCGTCTCAAGTATAACTTAATTACAGTATATTAATGAATTATGTTTAATGTTCAAGTTTAACTTCATTACAGTTTTAATGCATTATGCTTAATTATCAAGTTTAACTTCATTACAATATTAATGAATTGTTTAATGATCAAGTTTAACTTCATTACAATATTATTGCATTATGTTTTGCTTTGATGAAATTAAAGAAATGCAATAAAGAAATCAGATTTTTTAATGTTTTTATTTTATTTTGAGGATTCCAAAAAACAACATCAAAATTAACGTGCACAACGTGCCCCTTATCTGGGCAACAAACAGTGCAATAAAACGCAGTCTGCCATTTCCATTTCAAGATCAGCTCGAGTCATTCCTGGGAATGTGCTCAACCAACACAATCTCATGGCAATTCGTAACTTTTTCATTTAGTGGCTAATTCGTATGAATTCGTACGATCTAATTCGTACAATTTAGTACGATTTGCTTTTCCCCCAATGACGGTTGGGGTTAGGGGTTTGCATATCAACGATCGCACCTTGTGAATAATCACCGTTGAGTGAGTGATCGGGATGGGCTTCTTAGAATTCTCTCAGGGAGGGAAAATGAGAAAGCGTGCCCCGCTGTACATCTTTGGCAAAGACAGCTTGCGCTCCATGGCGCATCACACAGTTTGTTTACAACAGCTACCTGCCTGGCATCCCGCCCTGCTGATAGAAACGTGTGTCGCAGGCTATGACGCAAATCTTCGTTGACAGAAATGTTGAAATTAAATATTCTACACACTTTTACAGCATTGGAAAACGTTAAGATTGTTTGTCCTCCTATAGAAACCATATTAAGACAAAAAATATGTTTTCCATTTTCAAACATTTTTTTGAAAAAGTTCCAGGGAGCCACTAGGGCAGCGCTAAAGAGCCGCATGCAGCTCTAGAGCTGCGGGTTGCCGACCCCTGAGTTACACCAATAATGTAAGTCAATGGCAATGATTAACAGTCTATTTTTGTGTTCAACAAAAGAAATAAACACAAACACATTTAGAGCTAGTGAAGAATAAATGATGACAGATTTTTCATTTTGGGATGAACTGTCTCTTTAAATAACAGCTGTGCATCAAACCCTGGCTTTATCGTTCTTGTTGGGTGCCTTTGTTCTGAATTTCTAAAGAGACTATTGTGATTACTGTGGGAGTGACAAAGGTACGCCCAGGTGATGCAGACAGGTATATGGCATGTTTTCAGACAGTATTTTGGAGTGTCCTGCATGAAGCTTGTCTGTGTAAAGCCTGATTTATACTTCTGCGTCAAACACCGGCGTATGCTACGGCGCTGACGCATAGCCCTTCGCCGTGGCCATCGCCGTCACTGACGTGCACCTCTCAAAAAATGTAACTACACGTCGCAACGACGCGTAGCATAAGCTCTGTGATTGGTCGGCTTGGTAGCGCTGACGAGTCTGGGCGGGACCGAGAGGCGCGCGAATGGCGCGACGCCGCGCGAGCGATTGTTTACAAGTGTGGAGTCCCGTGAAGGAGCTCCGGATGGAAAGTTTTGTTTTGTATTTACCTCATAGTTAAAGTTGTTGCACGTCCGCCGGTTCCTGCCTCAAAATGAGCGAGTTTGAGCCACTTGTACATCCCGGAAGTGTTCAGGAAATGCAAAAAAGTAGCGAAGAAACTTGACACAGAGGAACATTTACACCTAACTGCCAACTAGCGTTTCGGAAGTGTTAATGCAGACCGGCAGAGACAGCGCGCAGAAGTATAAATGCACAGCCACGCGCGTTGCCTGCGCCGTGGGTTACGCCGGTCACCTGACGCAGAAGTATAAATCAGGCTTAAAGGAGCAGCAGTGGACCAGCAGGCACAGTGCTGCTCCCGTCCCTTCACTTAATCACTCACACTAATTAACCTCTTGGCTCCACACTAATGGACAGTTAGTGCCTCTCAGAACTTCACATTTCCAGCCGACAAAATTCTTCTGAATATAATGGTTGCTGCTCATTTACGTTTTTTTGTTGTTATTGTTTTTTTGTGTGAAATGATTATAAGGGGTGTTGCAAGTTATTATGTGTGAAGATGTATCGTCAGTGCATCTGCTTTCAATATGTACTCCTGTGGAAGTAGGTGGGAGACTGGTTATCTAAGGAGAATGATGGAGAAGTGGGAATTATGATGCAAGCCAGAATCAAACCCACATATTCTAATTGAGCATGTTCACTGCTAGGCCACAGTTTCTTTCTAAACGCATTCTCAATAATAAGGGTGTACATTAGGGATGCTCATTTCGGTTAATTTTGCTTACCGACAACCGCCGCTCATTAATCGGTTATTAACGGTTAACTGGTCAGATTACTATTAATTTTATATTAAACAAATTGACGTGTCTATTTTGTGTCTGACACATTAAATATTGCATAAAATACTGATTTATTTTTATATGCTAGCATATTAATAATAGAACAATACAACAGAGCATTTTCACGCACCTGCAGTGTTTAGCACAGAAGAACAGAATAAACTAAATAAAATGAATAAAATAAATAGGACTGCCCTAAATTAAATAATTAATTTATATTACAAATCGAAAACACTGACTGATTATTTTTAATAACCGGCATAGGCTGTTTTTTTCCAATCATATTTTTGTCTTCCGTCAAATAAAATTGCAGACTTCCTCAAATTGCTTGCTCCATGAAAAATATGCATTTATTTATTGCCCCGCTTGTATTATTATAATCACAAAACCTTTTACATTTTTAATAGAAATCATTATTTTAAAGATCATGTCTTGCTATGGTTTCCTTTCTCTCCATCGCGGCTCAAGTGCACGCGCTGCGTGATGAAAAGACAACAACAACGCGCGCATATGTTGACTTTTTGTAAACAGTTTTGTTGTTTAAATATGATGTTGCATTAATGTGCATACATGCTTTATATGCTGTAAAATAAAAGGTAAATCCTATTTGTTGCGTTTATGATGCAGATCCAGGTCAACATCAGCTCATTTTTCGGCATCAACAGGTCTGTTTCAAGCAATATTCTTCTTCCATTTTGCTTCTTTGGCAAATCTGTCTGTAGGCACGGTTATCGTCCTGCAAAGTTAAGTATGTCTTGCAGTAAAACAAGTGGGCGACCACAGCTAACATGCTTTTTTCATTCCAAAAACGCGAGGTGCACCTCACTGCCTTTATGTTGACAAGGAAAAAACAAGAGAAGAAAGCACGGTCCTCTTATGAAACGATTGAATCAGCTGGGTATCGATTGTGCAAAAGTGTTGCTGTATATGTTGATAAAATTGTAATATTTAATAATATTATGATATTCATTTGTACATTCATACAGCTCTGGATAACTTAAAACAGCGATTAGACCTTCAGAGCGGCAATAATGCGTCCTGAAGTAAAGTGAAAGGCTATAAACTCCAGCAAGAAAGAGTGATTATATATAGAGTCATACTTTATCTATAAATAAAGTATAACTATAGAAACTGTGTTCATCTTAACTGAAAGCTTCTGAGTGTTTGCTGGCCTCATGCATCGCGTACCTGTCAGTCAGTCAGCACGTAATCCCAAAGGATTTAACAATAGCACACAGCACTATACGGTTACAAAAAAGTTTGCGCTGTTATAATCCACTTACCTTTTAATACGTTTTGATGCGATTATAATCCGCTATTAAAAACAACAACAACAATAACTGAATGTTTTGTATTTTAATCGTTTAACTGATAGCATTAATCGGTCACAAACGCACCCTTTCGGTTAACGGTTAATCGATTATTTTGAGCATCGCTAGTGTACATATATATTCAATCAGCAATAATTGGTCAAAAACTTAAAATCGCTACTCAGATGTTCACTTTACTGCCTGTTAATGGAGTGAATTCAGTATAAATACTGAGCAGGAAATCTTAAACTCATGGTTGTGACCCTAAGTATTGGGCTGTAGAGCAGCGGTTCCCAACAAGGGGGTTCCGGCCCACAAGGGGGCCTCAGCGAGGTCTGTGGGGGATCACGTCATATTTAAAAAATTTTGTAGCAGTGGATAATTAGGAGAATAATCAAGTTGCTTCTTTAACCACCGGTGTGGATCAACTGATACTGGGCTACACAAGAAATCATTAATTATTTCTGTTTTATTTATTTTCTGAGTCTTTTATTTAGAAAAGTTTTTTTTTTTTTTTTTTTTTTTGAAAAATGACCGTACTTGCTGACTTGCATTAAAAATTTAACCAACAAGCAGTAAAATGAGGAAGAAACAGACATCTTTGAAAAGTTTCTTTGCTAAGGGGAAAAGGCCCAGTGAATGACCCTTGAACTGCCAAGGTATAGATTTGAACCCAGTTGTCAACGAATCAAGTTAATCCACCATGGCTCTACAAGAAGATCAACTGATGGAGATTGCAAATGACGATGGCCTTTTAGGGGCCGCTAGCATATGTATTTTTAGTTTGCTCAAGTTTGTTGTTTTCAATGGAAGTGTGCGGCTTGTGCACACAAGTGGCACGACAAGCTCGCGTCAGCGCCAATGAAGAATCCCGTGAGCGCACCACGAGTCACTTGACAAGAATTTAACTATCAGCTTTAGCTTGTATGGAATACTCACATTTCAGTAGGACTAATTTTCTCAGACAAGCACAAAACACCCAAACACTACCTAAAACACACAAAAAAAATTTGTATCAGAGTGACAGCAATGTTTTGTCAGCTTGTCAATGTCATCGTCTGAGATAACGATGACATTGTCCCGCTCGCAGTTGATAAAAAGATTGAGGACCACTGCACTAGCTGACCAAAAATGGACAAACTTGTAATCCGTCCTCCACAAAAAAGACTTACAGCAATCATCACACTAATTGATAGAGCATAACAAATAGCATGCAGGTATTAAATTGTAATAGCCTACATTTTTTTCCCCTTATACACCAGTGTGAATATTTATATTTGTCTTATTGAATTTCAAATAGGGCAAATTTAAAGGCCAAAGGCTTAAGTTTTTTCAGTTACATGACCTACTAATGTTTTGCTTTTATATTTTACATTAGCCTATTATTTGTGCATAAGCCAATCTTGAAATAGCAATAAACACGCATTTGTTTCAAAACAACATTTTTGTCATCCTTACTGCAAACTTATATGAGCGATAATATAATTAAATGTGGAGGGGGTCTTACTATATTTTCTTAGGGAAAAGGGGGTCTCAGGCAAAAAAAAAAAAAAAAGGTTGGGAATCACTACTGTAGAGCATGCACTGGAAACATGTTTATGGACCCTTTCACATTTCTGGGTCATCATAGTCGGGTAAAGTTGCAGAACAGTGAATGGGAGAGTACAACAAATGTTTTTTTTTACAATCCTATTTGCTCAAATAATAAAAGAACAACTCAAGGCTTTCAGAAAAAGAAAAAAGAACAACATCAAGTTTACTGTGCCGCCCATATATGCTGTAATAGAAATGCCTTGCATAAGGGTAATGTTTTTTTTTTATTATTTGAAGCAAAAATGATATAATACATATGTAAATACATATAATTGTACATACATAAAAAGTATTAAAAGTATTAAAAACTTTAAATAGATTTAAGATGCTGATGACCGTTAAACACATCACACACAGTCTTGTGAAAATGGTCGATTGTATTTGATTAAATCCCTCTTCTGCAGCAAAGACTGGGATTTTTATTAACAGATTAGGTAGCCAACTTTAACGCCATATATACAGTTCAATCAGAATTAACAGCCCCCCTGAATTATTAGCTGTTCATTTTTTCCCCTAATTTTTGTTTAATAGAGATAATATTTATTCTTCTGGAGAAAGTCTTATTTGCTTTATTTCAGCTAGAATAAAAGCAAATTAAATAATAATCAAACCATTTTAAGGTCAAAATTATTAGCCCCCTTTAAGCTATATATTTTTTCGATAATCTACAGAAAAAAACCATCATTAAACAATAACTTGCCTAATTACCCTAACCTGCCTAGTTAAGCTTATTAACCTAAGCCTTTAAATGTCACTTTAATCTGTATAGAAGTGTCTTGAAAAATATCTAGTAAAATATTATTTTACTGTCATGGCAAAGATAAAATAAATCAGTTATTAGAGATGAGTTATTAAAAGTTTTATGTTTAGAAATGTGTTGGGGGAAAAAATCTCCTCTCCGTTAAACAGAAATTGGAGAAAAAATAGACAGGGTATAATTTAGGGGGGCTAATAATTCTGACTTTAACTTTTTAGGGGGTAGCTACCGCTTATTTATCTGGGCACATTTTTGCATGTTTTCAGCCAAACGAATTAGGATACAATGTAGGGATACACTGAAAATAAAATTCTGGGCTAAAATGTAAAATTTTGAATGCACCAGGTTAAGAACTGAAACTCAATATGCTTTGTAGTAACAGTTTATAAAGAAAGTTTGTGCATCTTATTGAAGATGTACTGAAATTTAGGCAGCCCAAAAATGGTTTTCAAAATTTATTTATTTATTTTTTTTTCAAAAATAATTTTTGGTTTTCAGCTGAAAGAGAAAAACAGCTAAAAATATTAGCTCTTTATATCTCTTTTTTGAAAAGAGACAAAAAAGCATATGCTGTGTTCATCACGCTGGTTTTACTCTCCCTCCAGCCGTAGTTACTGTCCAGTGTAGAGGAGCCTTCTCACCTGAAGCCCTGCTGTCAAATTTTAAAATAACTCAATATTTTTAAAGGTTCTGCTCATGTACATGTATCAGTCAGTTTTTAAAGTCATTTTTTAAATATGAAAAAAAATGCATTTGTTTAAAAAGAATAATGTCATTCTCATTAAGGTTTTATATTTATTACATGAATTGTTTGTTTTTTATCATTTAATTAATATTTGATCATTTATTTATCATTATTGTTATTATTTTTTAAATGCCCATCTTACTCAACACCACGGTAAAAATAAATTTGATTTCTTTAATTATTTGTTTTTTAAAATGAAGGACACAAGACAGAATCGAACAAGACTCAATGTCAACTTCTCCAAACCCGAATCTCTCCAAACTCCAAAGGCTGGTCACAGTAAATAAAAACACGAGTTAACTGAAACAAAAACCAAAAAAAAAAAAAAAAGCTTTGCATATGCAGACCTTCTAGGAAGAGTGAACATGACTGAAGAGGGCCATCTCTGGGAGTTCTGCCCTAAAGCGTTCTGATAGTCTTAATAGTTAAGTAATGAGGGATACAAAAGCTAATATTAGTCTACCATTTTACATATGCTTACTTGCTTTAAAAAAATAATTAAATTTGAACAATTCTAGAAGAGAAAAAAATCTAGAAGAAAATTTATTTTAATTCTAGAAGAATCTAAAAAACAAAAATGAGTCATATCAAATAATTTAATAGCATTTGCAAAAGTCACAATACGCTTTAATGTGTCTGGGAAAAACACTATGATCTTAATTCTTCATACACAGGATATTTATGAGTTGTGTGATTTTGAGGTTTGTGTAATAATGTCTGTTTCGTCTAATAAAAAAAATAAACAATACACTTTTAAGATACTTACATTTACTAGTTTATTTACATTCTGTTATATTCTAATTATAAATTAATAAAGTTTTAGATATGTTTTTTATCATTTAATTTAGTTTCCCATTCGTATCTAACAGATTATTTACATTATCTGCTCTTAGACATACTGTCCCCCCTCCCAGTTTATTAAATACTTTATTTGAGTAAGTTGTCATTTGTATGTTGCCAGGTCAAGTCATTTTTTCAGAAGTCTACAAAAAAACATTAGATTGCATTTGGAGCAGTGTTTTACATTAAGCCACAATAAATAGCAGACTCTATGAGCGATTTCCTTTTCTCCTTTCTTAAAAGTGCAGATATTTTCTCACTGCTTTCATCTATTTTCAGTGCAGTTATTTGTGTGGTTTTGGGTAGACAGTTTTCCTCAAACTCGGCTGTCAATTCAGGGCACTTTCTTTAAGCGTGAATCTTGAAAGCCAAATGCCAGCTACTATAAGGCTCTCCTCCGCTCGCTTGTTTATAATCTTTCGGCCTTGCAGAAATTTCACAACTTTACAACTGCCACTCTTAATCTGCAATCTCACTTGCTTTTTCTCCCCCTCCTCGTTCTCCCACTCAATTACTCTCCCTTTCTCTGACAACCTTTGAAACTCTGGCGCAGTAGCTGGTTTCCCTTATCGCTTATTTGTTTCCTTATGAAAACAGAGCAGCGCTGTGGCGGGTGACCCTCCTGCACCGCGTAAACTCATCCAGACGCTTTTCCTGGAACGTCCCGGGATTGGCCTGAGTGGCCTTACCTGAACCAACCCTTGTTTGACTGAACAGCACAGTGCACTTATGTGCTCCATGAAAACATTTGTATTTAGACTTTTTGTGTGTAAGATCTAATGGCAGATTAGGAAGATTTAATTTGGGATTTATTCACTGCATGGTTAGTTTAGATTCTATATGCATCTTATACTCAATTTGTCTGTTGACCAGGGCCGATTTAGGATTTTTATTTTAGGGGAGCTCAGCTCCTTTTAAGGTAAAAAAAAAAATAAATAAAAAAAAATAAAAAAAAAAAAAAAAAAAAAAATATATATATATATATATATATATATATATATATATATATATATATATATATAAAGCCTAATATTATATTTTTAAGTAGTAATTTAATAGTAATACACTTAAAAATGTTTGTTTAACATGGTAGGGTTGTATATACTAGTATTCCACTGTATTACAGGCATAGCCATTTGAGTTCTAAGTAAGAAAAAAATAGGATCAACCCACCTGTTTACTGTAGTAAAACCATTTTCTATTTTCAAGTGCATTTTTTATTTCCATGTATTAAATAAGTAAACTGACACTTTTCTAATTAAATGACATGGCAGCGAGGCAGTGGCGCAGTAGGTAGTGCTGTCGCCTCACAGCAAGAAGGTCGCTGGGTCGCTGGTACGAACCTCGGCTCAGTTGGTGTTTCTGTGTGGAGTTTGCATGTTCTCCCTGCCTTCATGTGGGTTTCCTCCGGGTGCTCCGGTTTCCCGCGGTACAGGTGAATTGGGTAGGCTAAATTGTCCTTAGTGTATGAGTATGTGTGTGTGGATGTTTCCCAGAGATGGGTTGCGGCTGGAAGGGCATCCGCTGCGTAAAAACTTGCAGAATAAGTTGGCGGTTCATTCCGCTGTGGTTACCCCAGATTAATAAAGGGACTAAGCCGACAAGAAAATGAATGTATTGTTATGGCTAATTGTCATATTTCACGCTCTGATTGATAATAATAAATAAGAAGTATTTTTTTTAATACTAGACAACACTTGATGTTTCTATCTCTGTCAGTGACTGAGTGACTGTTAAAACGAGTACATTCTCTAAGTGCTTTGGTCACTGTGTTCAATCCTTTCTGTGCAAGACTGTATGGTAGCCTATAGTTAATGCCGCACAAACTGTAAAGTGTAAAGTGTTTGGTAGTTGGTAGTTCATTTTGAAATAAAAATAGCTAAAGGTTCGTTAAGAGTTACATTTTTTGCCGCCGTTTTCATATCAAATTTAAAGGGGACTCGGGTGATAATTTGGTGTACGGTTTATAAGCTTATCGCAAAAGTTTTAGGGGGGCAGTGGAAATATAGGGGGGCACAAGCCAGATATTATGTGTACTAAATACAGGTCATATTGATACCAAAATACATTAACTGATGGAGCTTAATAAACTTGACATTTGTATTGCATTTTAAATTTCATACATGTCCAAAAGTCATTGTACACTGTAAAAAATTATCCATTAATTATAAGGTTCTGTATTTTGTGGTTCACATGGTGTTTGTTTACAGCGGTGATTATTGGTGTGTGCATTATAGGTGTTATATCTCTTATGGGAGTTCTATCTTTAAAAAAAATAAACACTGCAGATTACAAAAAGTTTCCTTTTGTCATTTTAGTAGTTTGAGACCAGATATTGTTTAATAAATGATGTTGAAAGAATTAAGTCTGTAAAATAACAGAAAAATACTGCCAGTTTATTGCCATGTTTTAAGTCAGCTAAAATCTGTATCGGTATTTATTACACCATTGTCAATAACCATTGTTTCAGTATGAAGCATTATAGTTTTATTAATAATCTTGTGTAGGTGTAAGTTAATGTTATTTCCAATCAAGGTGCATGTCTTGCGTGCACAAAAAAGGATTGACGCGCACATGGTGTGCAAGCTGTGCACATGTGACACACTCACATTTTCCTGGCACTCCTAGTTGAAAACATCTAAACTTTCCAAAATGCTGCGTGCACACCGCTCGTGAGATTGCAAATAAAAGAAGAATCTAAGGATGTCACCAGAGTGGCTTTTTTTTTTCTTGTGCATCCCAGCTACTAGCTCCCCATCTGAAAGATGTTTTATAGGGGATAGTGTAGTCATATAACTTCACAAGTTATAATGTTGCAATATGTATTTAATTAATGAGGGTTGGTTCCTTACTTGACAGTTCAGATTTGATTATCATAATTTGTTTTTGAGGTTTACTCTACTATTATTCACACTTTAATGTTTGCTTTAATTGTTCAACATTTACACTTTGTTTACACATTTTCAAACATTGTACACACTTTGTAATGTATCAAGTTTAAGAGTCTCTTTAACACTTATGTTTATTTATTTATTTATTTATGACTATTAAAACTATTTGCCATAGTAATGTTGGTAAATTAAAATAAAGTGGTTGAATAAAAAATGTGAATATTCTTAAATATATGCCCAGCCCAAACTCAGAAAATACATCACTTTAAACCATTAGAAATGTCAGCAAAAGGTACTTCAACATCAAACACTTTTGGAGGAAAAATCAGAAAACTGCTAATTTACTGATATTTTTTTGTGCGTGTGTGTGAATATTAGTTTTTGGCTCTCAACAAACGTTACTTATGAATATTGAAAACGGTTTTTCAGCTTAACATTCTGATTAAAATTCAGTGATTCCTTTGATAAAGTTTAAAAAACTGATTTTGCAAAATAGTTTATTTGTATTGATTTAACTTTTTCATTTTAATAAAGTTAATGCAACTTGCTTCATAAAGTAGCCTATTAATAATAAGTAATACTATTGATACACATTTTAGAGTTTCTGGAGCAGATTAAATTCACTCGATTCCAAATGTAAGAGCAGCAAATAATATGTTGACTTCTAGTTGATCATTTGGAAAAGTGGCAGACGGTCATTTTTTCTGATGAATCATCTGTTGAACTGCATCCCAATCATCACAAATACTGCAAAAGACCTATAAGAACTCGCATGAACTGAAGATTCTCACAGAAATAAGTCAAGTTTGGTGTAGGGAAAATCATGGTTTGGGGTTACATTTAGTATGGTGGTGTGTAAGAGATCTGTAGAGTGGATAGCAACATCAACAGCCTGAGGTATCAACATTTGTGCTGCCCATTACATTACAAACCACAAGAGAGGGCAAATTCTTTAGCAGGATAGTACTCCTCATACTTTAGCCTCCACATCAAAGTTCCTGAAAGCAAAGAAGGTCAAGGTGCTCCAGTATTGGACAGCCCAGTCACCAGAAATTAACATTATTGAGCATGTCTGGGGTAAGAGGAAAGAGGAGGCATTGAAGATGAATACAAGTAATCTTGTTGAACTCTGGTAGTCCTGTAAGAACGCTATGTTGTTTCATATGACTTTATTAATGAGTTATTTGAGTCACTGCAGAGATGTATGGATGCAGTCCTCCAAGCTCATGGGAGCCATACACAATAATAATTCTTTTTCCACTGCATCATTACTTTATATTCTATAAGCAAAGTCAGACCTTACTACCCTAATTAAATTATTAAAAATCAAGCCATGATCATATTTTATTTTGGTAAAATAAGCGTAATCCCCAGGCCTTCGCCTTTCATGTAAGCCACTTCTGATACCAAATGATCAACTAGAAGTTAAATATTATATGTTGTTCCTAAAACTTGAATAGGGGACAAGACTTTTGTCAGGTACTGTATTTGTTAAGAAAAAAAAGATTACTAATGCTTGGAATTAAAATATATAAATATGTTTGCAATATTCCCAGAGACGGGTTTGGCTGGAAGGGCATCCGCTGGATAAGTTGATGGTTCATTTTGCTGTGGCGACCCCGGATGAATAAAAGGACTAGGCCGAAAAGAAAATGAATGAATGAATGTTTGCAATAGCTCCTGAATGATTTGACATTAAATATCTTTTAGTTAAAAAAACTAAATACTAAAATAACACTTAAAATCTACAACTAAATAATTTGTGTAATACAAATACTAAAATGAGCAATGATGAAATGGCCAAAACAAAATTTTAATTAAACCTTAAGATTGAAATTAAAACAGAAAATATCAAAATAGAAGCTAATTCAAAGTATTAGTTAACAATACAATAGGGGCTCAGTAATACTAATACGACTCTGGGACAAATAAATTGCAAAAAACAAAAACTCATGGCTATATTTTTGTTTCATACTTAATATTTTGACTTTATATCATAATCAAAGTTGATATGAATATACCACATTTCTAAAAAGATTAGATATTATGATGAATGTTGGTGATTGGCACAGTGTTTGTTCTGTATTTTACATCAGGTCTGTTGAGAACGTCAGCAATGTTTCATCTCACTATAGTTTAAATCACAAGACATTTGTTTGATTAGTAAGTAAACACAATCACTCTAAGTTCATGCTGGACATTTTTTTTTTTTTTGGATCTGAGCTAATGGACTGTGTTGCTTGTGGTTGAATATTTCATTCAGCTTCTGGTGTTTCATGCTTCTCATACGTAAAAAAAAATGGCAGTGCTTATCAGGAAAATTATTAATGGCACCAGTGTAACTTCTAACAACAATTCATTTCCACAGGCAAGAAAATAATCGCAACTTAAACTCTAAATATGTCAGATTTACTGAATTGTATTTATTATGCTTGGGCTTGTGGACATTTGTAATATTTGTTTTATGCATAAAGCTTTGGTAACATTTCTTTCCAATAAAAAAGCTATTTTTATTTTATTTTTAGAGAATATGACATTTATTGACCATATTAGCAAATGTTTTCATTTGTTTGTATGACTGCCTGGATATTTGACAAAAATGTCATGTCACAAAACAAGGTATCTCATATCATGATACTGTTTAAATTATAATTTTCATTCATTCAAATTTTGATCACTTGGGTATTTATTTTTTGGATACTCAAAGATAATCTCGTTTATGATTGATTGATTGATTGATTGATTGATTGATTTTTATTCAGACATATCAAATGAATATTAATGAAATATAAAACAAATTTAAAAAAGTAATGATTACATGCCCAACATTATATAATGCTAAATAAAATGCAAACAGTGTACTTACAAGCTGGCAACTTTCTCACCATGCTGTTATTCATGTTTCCGTCTGCTCCCCTGTAGCGGCATGATTGCAGTCATCCAAATTATGAGAAATTATTATTACAGTAAATAATGTATGTAAATGATAAAGCATAATATAGAACAAGACAAGTTATGTTGCACAGACCTATTTGAAACATTGGTATAGTGTTGTCTACAAATAATAACTAATATAAAACATGTCATTATGCAGTCTATGGAATTTAATTTAATTTGTGTTTACCTCAAACACACAACTATAAATCATAAGTTCTCAAGTCTTTTTTCTATATAATCTGAAGCCCTGATTGATTTACTCCAATAAAATGTAATGGACAACTTAGGAACCACTGTAAAACTTTTCCGTTTTTATTTGTTTATTTGAGAGTTAATAACTTGCGTAACCATTTTAGACATCTGTTTGAAATTATTTGAGAAATTTTCTCTTTTTATTTGCATTATTTAGATTTGATTTATTTATTTCGAACAGAAAAATCATACACCAAACAATTCTTTAAACAAAATAATTTTCAAAATGGTCGAAATGGAGTGAGATGAAGCGCAAGCTTTTATTTAAATTTTATTCTCCCCCCATTACCACACATCATTCGTCTATATTTAAATATTGAAGTTGTATTTAAGTACATTTAGGGTTTTTCTAATAACCTAATTATCAGCATTGCCTTTTAAACTCAACGTAATCTAGGCATCTAACTGCATAAAAACGTCACATCATTCTTTTTTTTTTTAAATCAACTGAGTGGGAAACACACCATTTTTTGTACTCTCAAGCTAATATGTGTTTGTGTGTGTGTGTTTTCACAGACATGCCCATCTTCGGCCAGTGTCCTGCACAGGATGACTTCTACCTGGTCATGTGCAGCCATTGCAGTCAGGTAGTGAAACCCCAGGCCTTCCAAGCACATTACGGTAAGACCACCTTCCGCTTGTTCTCCCTGCTGTCTTCATTGGAGCCGTTTCAGAAAAAAAAATCTAATCTGACTCGAGGGAATTAAGACAGAAATCCCTCCCTCCCGCCTCCACCTCTGCTCTGCCTCAACCATCATAACATGAAGAGGGAAGAACACAAGCCTTTGATTCCCACCGCCAGACTTGTGTTTACTATCCTCAAGTTAATATTTGATGTGCTCTTTTTAGTCGGCACGTCTGCGCTGTTTTATCCAATCCAGCACATGTAAAAACCTCCCGTCAGACGTCAGAAAATTCCTGGAATGAAAAAAAAAGAATAATTAAATGAAATCGCTGCCGTTTTCTGCATGCCTCTGATCTGTGTTTTCAGGAAAATGGCTTGCTTTGGGTGTTTAGTTGTTGTTTTTTTAGCTGCCACTGTGCAGTTGTTTGTAAATGTTTGTAAAAATGAAATTGTGCTGATGTTCGTTAATTCAAAAGTGAATTTATATAATGTATAATTGAACACAGAGAGTCTTCTTTCCCCGATGTAAGGCATACACTCAAAAAAATAATGTTTGCAGTTTGTTTGAACTACTTTATTTTAAATGAGCTGAAACAACATCTTAAGGGTGTTTTGTGGGCAACTTGATTGTTTTATATTTAATCCACCTAAATTTGTAAAAAGTAATAAGATCACTTCATTTTTCTTGTTGTCTTAACACAAATCGATTGTGTGTAACCCAGCATTATTGACAGAAGAAGCTTACATTTTAAAACATGGCTTTAAGTAGGACCACTATATGATAGCAACAAAGAAATTGTAAATTAACTTTTAAAAGCAGAATGTTCTAGAATTTGTCATGTTTTGGATGAATAATTTAAACGTTGCTCTGTACACTTACAAATAATCATAACAGGTCTGTTTAATTATGAATCCTGCATGTTTAAAGCTTAAAGTTCTGCAATTCAAAGGCTGAGTTTGGGCTAAGTCAGCTGAAATCGCTATCAGTATTTATTGGCCAAACACCATTGTCAATATTAATAAAAAAAAAAGATTCAGTATAAAGTTTTGGTTTGAAGGCTATAGTTTTGTTAATGCGGCTGCTGAGTGCATGCCTTAGAAGGATGCCAATAAGCTTAGGGTATAAGTCATTTCCAATGGAGGCGCATTTTCCAGGTACACCTAGTTAAAAAAAAAAACATCTGAACTTTTTCTGCACTGCGATTCATGCAAGTAGAACTAACCAATCTTCTTCACAATTTGTATGGAATATACACATTTCAGTAATAACGACAGACTAATTACCTCAGACAAACACTGCAGTGCTTTTTACTTTTCTTCATAAATTTGCATTGGAGCTGCAGCAGTGGTTTATACGTTTGTCATCCTCTGAGAAAACAGTTGATAGTCGCCTAGTTATGAGAGACACCTATAATAATGGTGAAGGAATCCATGCGATCGTGCTTGTCAATTCAGGTCAGAATAGCAACACGTGTGAAAATGAGTCATATAGCAGCAATGAGGAGATTGTACATAAAAAAGGATGTAAGGATGCCGCCAGAGTGCCTTTTTGGTTTCTTTTCTTGTGCATCCCAGCCACTAGCTCCCCATCTGAAAGATTTTTTTAGCATAGTGAGTTATTGAGTCATTTAACTTCACAAGTTGTAATGTTGCAATATGTATTTGAAAAATGAAAGTTAGTTCCTTTACTTGAAAGGGGCGAAGCAGTGGCACAGTAGGTAGTGCTGTCACCTCACAGCAAGAAGGTCGCTGGTTCGAACCTCGGCTCAGTTGGCATTTCTAAACAAGTCTAAAATGGCTTGTTCCAAAGAGCTGATTCCGCAACCATATGGTACTAAGGCCGAAGAAGAAGAAGAGTTTCTTTACTTGAAAGCCCAGATTTGATCATTATAATTTGTTTTGTTTACAGAGTTTGAAGTCTATTGTATCATTATTTACACCTTACAAATGTTGATCTACATTTACCATTGCACACACTTTGTAACATTTTATTTATCGTTTAAGAGTCTCTTTAACACCTATGTTTATTTTATTATAAAGAGATGAGTAACTTTTTAAAAATATTTTAGTTTTGACTATTTAAACGGTTTGCCCAGGTAATATTGGTAAATTAAAATAAACTGGTTAAATAACAAAAAATCCTAACATTCCTAAATGTATTGTTAAAAATATTCAACAATTATTGATATTGAATCTTATGAAACATATAGGGAGAATTTCTTTGCAATATGGCCCAGCTTAAGGCTGACTGCTAAAATTGAAAACATATTGTTTATATATGACCCTAGACTGGACCACAGAGCCAGTCTTATGTTGCATGGCTATTGCCAAAAATATATGGCATAGATCAAAATTATAGATTTTAATTTTATGCTAAAACCATTATATTATTAAGCACAGATCATGTTTCATTAAGATATTTTTGTCAATTTCCTACTTTAAATATATATAACGATTAGTAATGTGCACTTCATTCAGACAAATTTAAAGGTGCTTTTCTTAATATTTAAATTTAGGGAAAAAACTCAATAGTTGAGCCATTATTGTCTTCTCGTAATGTAATCATTGTTGTTATTAGTTTTAGTAGTAGTGCATTAGACATACATACATACATGCTGTACTTGCATAAAAATAATAACAACAATAAATATTATATTATGGGAGGACAATAATGGCTGAGCTATAACTGAATATCTGGAATCTGTTTTTTTTTTGTAAATCTAAATATCAAGATAATCACCTTTAAGTTTGTCTAAATGAAGCATTTATTGCACATTAGGAATAAAAAATGACACTTTGTATACAGTATTTAAAGTAGGACATTTAGATTTAGGAAACAAAACAGATATTCAAATAGTTGTATCTCAACCATTATTGTCCTCTCATAATATAATAATTGTTGTTGTTTTAATTTGTTGTAGTAGTACATAAAGACATAAATATACACATGCATAGGTTCTAATGTATGTTCTAATGTTAGAGCCCAACTTGAAGGTAGAGCCCATGATTTCTGCAATGTAGGAAAAAAAATGCAGTCAAAATTGCGGAATACAGTAATAAAAATGTTGAGTTAGCGTTATAATTAAATTAATTAGCCATATGTTGCAGAACTTTTGGGTTTATAAATCAAAAGTAACACCTAATCAAATCATGATGTTAAGCTGCCTGTAAACAGAAAACAGATGAAAACTGACAGCCCAGCAAAAAATAAAAATAAAGAATTAAATTAATACAGTAGAATAAGAATCAGTAATAAAAGTGAAGTGAGTCTTGTATCATAATAGTATTAATAATACAAAATAGTATTATAGTATTATTATAGTACCATAGTTTTAAAATATAATAGTATAATAGTAGTATTCATTAATAATAGTACATATCATGTCATTTTAAACTAATCTAGCACATGAAATACCTCCGTAAAAACTCTAGAAAACAATTAACGAATAAAAAACCATGCTAAGGAAATTGCTTATTTTGTATTTTTATTTATTAATTTAATTTTGCTCATAAACATTACAAAATCATCTGGCTTATGCTTAACAATTTTCAAGAAAGTGTTGTGAATGAGATGGTTGTCTTTCAGTAGAGGTCTCCTAACGGAACCAGGGTCTTTTTCCTCATGTAATGAAATTTGTTAAAAGTGCCTTCGTTCTTCTTATGATTTTAAAAGCGTTTCGGCCCAGTCAAGGTCTTGCTTTGTCACAGCTGTTTTTTTGTACACAGTTAATTAACCTTGAACCAAAGTCTCCATTACCAGATGCTGAGTCAGTTTGTTGTTGAAGATTTTGTAGTAAAAAAAAAAAAGAGAAAAGCTGGTTCTCTTGGATTATTTCAGTATTGACCACAAGGAGGAGCCAATCTGTTATTAAATCCCAATGGCAAAATGCTTGGTGCTTTTTAGCATACTGTAAAGTAGGGCAGCAGAATACAAAAATAAAATATATATAAATAATCTAGATACTGTCAAATGTAAAATGCAAACTGATGTGTTATGCTCCAGCATGCAGCATGTGAAGGGCAAAGAGCTTTCAACTAAATACAAAACAAGCCAGGTTATACCTCAGTGTGTTTTCTGCATTAATATTTTTGGTTTTAATTTTTATTATTATTATTATTATTATTATTATTAATTTGTTAATTTTTTTAATCTATCTATTTATTTACTTATCTATTATTTTTATTATTATTATTATTATTATTATTATTATTATTATTATTATTATTATTATTATTATTCTTACAGTTTGAACTACTATATAAATTTCTTTTCATGTCTTTTTGGATCTGTTAGCCCTGCTATACTTTAAATCATATTATACTGAATGCTGAAGGACGGCTGTCCTTATACTTTAAAGCATAGTTTAAATCATGTCACTATGACATTTGTCATTTTATTGTACCCCAACATTCATATTATTATACTCAAACATTTATAACTGAATTATTATACCCCAATATGTAGCATCTGACAGTCAAGGCAATCAAGATCAATTGAATGCAAAATATGTCAGTTTTAGGTTGGCTTCTTCCTGTATAAAATGTTCTTGTTGCTACTTTAATTGCCGAAGCTTTTGTCATGGTATACAGTATTATAATGATGTTGACCTAAGCTGTGAAAAAGATTTCTTTAATAAGGTATATTAACCACACAAAAAGTTTGTGTGTTACATTATTTTATATACATGTTGAGAGTAAACGAATTAAATAAAAAAAAAAACCTATTTGATAATGCATAATACTAATAAAAACTTTTGTAATTGGCATTGCATTAATTGTAATTGAACAGATGTTATATAGAGCCTTACTGTAAAGAGTCAAAGAACAAAAAGCCCATATAAAAAGCCAATTTGTATGATTGTTGTGGGTTTTAATGTGCTGTTTTGTCTGCTTTTTTCCATTCATTGATTCAATTCCTTTCTTTTTTGCATTGTAGCAGGTACATAACTTAATATGTCAGAACTCAAAATATAAATGCACCATTTGTTGATAAAAAAAAAAAAAAAAGAAACACGCTAACTGAAAATTAGTGCTGGGCAAACAGTAATTGTGATTAATTGCATATAAAATAAAAGTTTTGACAAAATATATGTGTATATATATATATATATTAGGGGTGTAACGATTTATCGTTGTACGATTTATTGCGATGCAAAAATGTCACAATATGCATCGTGACGTTATGACGATTTGATTACGATACGACGTCCGTTTTCTCTTACTAGTTGAGCTGTTTGCAATAGAGCTACGTTCCACCTGCTGTCGCACGTGAGTTCAGATTGCAGCAGCAGTAATGTTAGCAGACCAAGATGAGTGGAGCTGAAATAGAGGATGGCACATCCTCTCTAAATCAGACGTCTGGCAACATTTCAGTTGTACAGTCATTGCTTTAGACTCGTCCGCTTTTTGTCACGCATACTGGGTCAAACATCTTAAGTTTTAAAGTCTTCACAGTGCTTTACATACTTTGCACAGCGACATGGATACCTACTAATGGTGTTGAAAGAGTCACATACTGTATTTATAAGGTACAATTCACCCTAAAATATCATTCTGTCTTCATATAATGATGTATTGGCGGCCGCAAAATCACACATGCTGTGAGCTGACCGTGAGCTGTTACTACAGAGGGTGGAATAAGACAGACGCGCGCGTATGGCAAGCCGTTTTAGCATTTAAACCTTTGTTCTGACTATCCATAAATATATTTAGAGATATCTCTAATTATATTTTGACTAGTCATAATTATAATTCAACTAGTCAGAATGACAATTAGAGATATCTGCAATTACAATTGTACTAGTACGAAATCAGATTGGAGATATCTGCAAATATATTATGACTAGTCATATTCCTCCATTGACTTCCATTGAAAAATATTTGCAGTTTTGACTAGTCACAATTGTAATTAGAGATATCTCTAAATGAATTTAATTAAATATGAATTAAATACCTGGAAATGTGGATTTTTTTTGCACACACAAAAAACGCAAGTGACTAAGCAAAGCCTTAAGCTCTTACTGTTAAATTCAATTGAATAGAAAGCTTCTTTTTTTTTTGCACCTTTACTTAAATTGTTCCTTAATTTTGTCTCTGTCATTTCAATAATATTTTTTAAGAAGTTTTTAAATTGTTTTATTTTCCAGAGACAGGCCTGTTTAATTTATTTTCTTAAAGAAGGTTCAGTTTAACAAGTTGAAACAAAAGAAATGCATAAAAAATAGTTTACTTGGTAAAATTTGCCTTTCAGTTTAATTTTAAATTTTTATTCCAAATATCGTGATACATATCGAATCGTGAACATTATATCGTGATATACATCGTATCGTGAGCTGAGTGTATCGTTACACCCCTAATATATATATATATATATATATATATATATATATATATATATGTATATATGTATGTATATATGTATATATGTATATGTATATATATATATATATATATATATATATATGTATATATGTATGTATGTATGTGTGTGTGTGTGTGTGTGTGTGTGTGTGTGTGTATATATATATATATATATATATATATATATATATATATGTATATGTATGTATATATATGTATGTATGTATATATATATATATATATATATATATATATATATATATATGTATGTGTATGTGTGTGTGTGTGTGTGTGTATACATATATATATATATATATATATATATATATATATATATATATATATATATATATATATGTATATAATAATAGATATATGTATTATTCATATTTACAATGTATATGCAACACATACATACATACATACATACATACATACATACATACATACATACATACATACATACATACATGCATGCATAACAACAAAGCTATTCAAAACTATTTTGTAACATAAATATTTGTATCATATATTGGTGCTGGGCAAAGAATTGCGATTAATCGCATACAAAATAAAAGTAATTTTTCTTTACATAAAATATGTGTGTGTGTACTCTGTATGTGTATATGATTACACACATGTTTGCAAATATTTGAGAGAATGTTTATTTATATCTGTATACAAAATAAATACACTAACGGTCAAAAAGTTGAGGTCAGTACAATTTTTAAATGTTTTAAAATAAGCTTCTCCTGCTCACCAAGGCTGCATTTATTTAATCAAAAATACAGTACAAATTGTAAAATTGTGAAATGTTATTGCACTATAAAATAACTGTTCAAAAGCAGTTTATTATTTATTTTAATCATTTATTCCAGCAATTTTAAAGATGAATTTTCAGCTTCATTACTCCAGTCTTTCTCTGTTAAACATCATTTGGGAAGAAAAAAAGATTAAAAAGAAAAGAAATTCAAAGGGGGCTAATAATTCTGACTGTATATAAGACACATATTATGTTGAAACAAACTCACAATTAATCTTTGCCCAGCACTACTAAATATATATATATATATATATATATTTTTTTTTTTTTTCATAAATGTATGCATGACTTTAGTTATATATTCATAATAAATATACAAAGTAGACAGACATATATTATGCCCAAAAAAATAATATTTTCAGATGCGATTCATCTTTGCCCAGCACTAATAAAACCTAAATTAGAAGTGTTTATTTTTTCTAGTACTGCATATTTTGGATATCTTATTGTCATACCCATATGTGGGTTTTTAGTTTCTCTTAAAATGAAAAGTGTTGTTTAAGCAGCTTTCTCTATGTGTCCAAACATTCACAAAGCATTCATGACACAGTGCAGCTGTTGGACGGAGCATTAATGAAACCATCATTGGATTTGAAGATTTCCTGTGGCCAATCCTAAAACATGTCACAGGACTGAACATTTGTGCAGATTGTGAAAGTTCGCTGTGCTCTTAAGAGCCAAACATGTCGACATCAGTGCACTTGACGTTCTGTTCAGCTTCCAGATGATCCGTTTTTCATGACGGCACTGCAGTTTAAATATTCCACAGTACGATCTGTTTATTGCACTCGGACTGGGCCAATTCTGCTGCAGATCCTTTTTTTTTTGGAGATCATTGCACAATCACTCACTTGATGCAAGGGTTTTCTTTTATGAACACTGGGACTCTTTTAGAGACTGAAAGATTAATGAGCAGATTAACTACACAGACCATGAAACTTTTAAACGCTCAAGTGCTTGACTATTAGTGTAGGGAAGAATCTAGTTCTGGCAAATGCTTATCCGAGATGAGGACCAATAAATCATAATGAGCTAAAACAAGCTGTGCACCAATATGTATAGCAGACTACATAAGATTCTAGTCATAAAGTTAAATGCATGTTAAAATGATTTTGAAAAGGATTAGCTTTGATTGGCTTATAGTCTTACTTTTATGTGCTTTTAAAGGCACAGCAATTAAGTTTTTCTACTAAAGGTCACTTATTCAAAACAATAACAAAGATGCTGTTTGATGAGGCCTTTAAGAAGTAACAAATCTGAAATCCAGCTTTATAGATGTGACAATTGCACTACTTTTATACAATGTTACAGAATCTGTTAACAGTGTTCACCTTATTCTCTGCGTACGAGCCACAAAGCCATTTGAATCATTTTGGCTTGATACTTCCGGTCTCATTCACTTTCATTCATTTTAATATCTTAAAAACAGCTCGTTTTGCTCCTCGATGTTGCAAACTAATTTTTTCCTATTATCTTATTATCCTTTGTCTGTATAATCCTGCAAACACTTGTTTGTAGAGCAAGTAGTTTGACTGTTTTCTGCAGTTTATTATTCCAAGGCATTTCTCCTATAGGCAACTGAATCCGAAGTTCTAAAATAATCGCAAAACAAGTGCACTTCCGCATTGAAGAATATGGTCAATATTGAAAAATCTGTTTTTATTTTCCAAAACAACTAACCACAGAGTTAAGGGATCAGATAAATATCAGATAAATATTAATCAAATGTAATGCGCTTAAAAAAAAAATCCAAAATCAAACAAAAAATGCTCAGGGGTAGCTTAAATAATGTTTCTGTGCTCTTTGGATAAGGGATTCATCTGAATAAACAGCAAAAATCAGTCCAAGGCACTTGAAAAATGTGGAAAAAAATATGAAAAATATATTTTTAAAATGTTTCAGTGTCTTGGACTGGTTTTTGCTGTTTAAATGCATTTTATATTTTTAAATTAAATGATTATTGCATAATGATGATTAAATGATTTTAAATGATGGAAGTGAACGTGTTACATGTATGCGATGAAAAACGCATGCTAGTTTACTCTATGCAACATACTTTGTAGAAATTATTTGTAGAAATAATACTAATCAAAAGAAAAGAATTGGCTTTATAGAACAAAAATTATTTTATTTGATTTTTGCATTTATACAATACAAAACAAATGTTATTTTTAAAGCACATTGAAAACAACTGCCGTTGACCAAAACATTTTCCAGAATTACTACATGAAATTACAATGACAAAAAATCAAACCATAATTAAACATGATATGATGATGAAATAGATGAGAAAAAAAAAAGCTCAGGCAGATGTGAAATTGGCACTTGTGTGACTTTGGTCAATTAAATCAAATAGTTTGAAAGTGTCGACAGAGACACGCACACAAACAACTTAGAAAGAGTTTGATTATTTTGATAAAAACTTTTTTTTTTTTTTTCGGATGTTTGACTTTTGTGAGGAATAGCTCATAGCTTTATGGCAGATTTGAGACAATATTGCACAAGCTATATAAATTCTATATGAATATCAATTCTATTTTTTAAGGGGTAGAATTGGGATTGGGCCTAAATGATCATATAAAAAATTCAAACACTGAATAACCTGTCTGGAAAAACACACGCAAGATCTGCTTCTTTCTCTTCATGTCTTAAAATTTCCAAAACTGATCGTCATCCTCCTTTTGTTCCAAAATCATTTTGGGTAATTTTCTCTTTTTTGCTACAACTACTGTGTACACAAATCAACAACACACGTGTCGTATATAAACACAATATTCTATTCTGTGCCTTTGAGATCTGGTGAATCATTTGCTTGCTGTACAGCAAGAAGTGTTTGCTCAGAATGCTTATAGTTTAATTCCCCTCATAAATAAAAGATGAATTTGCATGAGAGCTGATTAGTCTAAAATGGTTTCAAAACATTCCCTGTGCTGAAACTGTGTTTTTGCTCATTTTCAGCGCATTATGCAATATGATGAGACAAGTATACACTAATACAGTTGTAAATACCAAGAATTGGTCATTATTATTATTATTTTATTAAATTAGATATTTAATCTCACTGTACTTCAAGTAATGTTGAAATTAAGACATTTAAATAAGGTACAGTTCACAATATGAAGTAGAAATGTTGACAGACTGTATACTTTATTTGTGTTTGTGAATTCATAATTAAAGGGTTTGTGAATTGCTTCTCTTAATTTTAGAATGTTCACCGAGTTCCACTTAAAATGTTAAAAAGAGGTAAAATTAAAAAAAAAAAAAACGGAAAGATAAATGTTTTGTTTGCTACACTGTAAAAAATGCTGGGTTCCACACAATTGTAGCATATTGGCCCAATACAAGTCAATTAAGTTACCCAAATTATGTTTTTACATTTTTTTTAATATTATATTTTTATATTCTTAAAGCAACACAGAGCCATACAAAAAGCAACAACAATTATAAAGACAGAAAAAAGAACTTAAGAAGAAGATTTTAAAACCATTATTACATCCTTTCCTCTAATATTATACATGGGTCTACAGTGTTACACATATATATCTATTCTAGTGGGGGCAGGCAATATGGTGATCTTGCAGATGATAACAGGGTTATACCATTAAACTGTTATCCTGGGCATTTGACAAATAATTAAAAAAGGGTTTCCAGTTGGCTTCAAAGCCAACATTGTTATCAGAAAGATTGTGTTGTTGAAAAGTGGTTTTGATGCCTTTTTCAATGAATAAATAATTTTTTTTTTTCAGTTAACACCATTCCATATTGAACAGCTTTTTTAAATTGTTGACTGTTGTAATAAAAAGTCAGACCAACCAAAAACAGCGATTACTGGATCAGGGGCGAGCTCACAAGAATAAGCCTCAGAGCAGAAGTTGAAAATTTCGCTCCAAATCTCAAAATGTTTTTTGCATGACCAAAAAAAAAATGTCCTAAAGAGCCTTCAACAGATTCACATTTGTTACATTTAGAGGAGAAGGAGGGGTAGAATTTATTAAGCTTAACCCTAGAATAGTGTTTTTACATATTTAGGCAGATTGAACATAAAACAAATAAGTTGTGCCAAAGAAACCTTAAGAATTAAGTTTTCTTTGCTCATATTAAAAAACTAGTTTGAACGAGCAGCAAACATTATTTTTTTGAGTGTATCTAGTTTGACCCTGTCGAAACATAAGCTGAGATTATCAAGACAAAATCTTGAAAATCAATTTTGGCAGCTTGGTTGGTTATTAAAAGCTGATTTTGACAGCTTTAATTGATAAGAATCAAGATTTATAGTACATACATTATCTCACAAAATCAAAGGAAATGTGTTTTTGTTATTTTTTATGGTATATTAAAAACAGTACAAGTAATGTCTGGAAACAAATATTGGTATTTTTAGTTTTTACAATTGCACTTTCTTATGCACAACTTTATTGACAGTTGTCTAGGAAGTATTTATAGTTTAGTGATGATTAAGACATTTAAACTCATTGTTAAAACTTGGACCAGTCTGTTTTAAAACATTTTGTTAAATGTTGTTGTTTTTTTCTGGTACAGATAAGAAAAAATAAAATAAAAATAAAAATAAAATCAAACATGCTATTGGAGTATATAGATTAGATTGCCTTTTTTTCTGGAAACATATTTTGCTTTTTCATGTGGACATATCTGACAAACACTTGTGACAAATGGCTAATGAAGTCAGTGTTGACCATTTAGATTCTTTTTATATAGATTTTTTATAAATTACTTTTATCGATTACAGCCTGAAGATGTGTGTTTTGATGGGCTGATGGCTCCTTGTTATGTTAAAGGCCAAAATGCTATAAGTTTGTGCTGTTCCTTTGTGAACACTGATCTTTCTTTTGCTCTGGGCTCTTGAGTTTGTTGGTATTTCCCTGTGGTCATTTGTCAGGTAGCAGTATTTGGTGTACAGTTTCCTCACAACGATCCCAGATTGCTTTTCAACACAAGGCGGAATGATATCGCGGAGTGTTGTGGTCTAATTGGGGCTTTGTCGATTGGGCTTTTGGTTACTCAAATTGCTTTTGGCTCACTTTCTCGGAGCAGCGCCAACAATCCAGCAAGAAGCCACAGGCATCTGTGAGAAATAAATAAGTCAAGGATTTCTTCCTGGTGTCCTTTTCTTTTGTTGGGTTTTTGCTTTAGTTTTATCAGCACAGATAAACAAAGGCGAGACATCAGACTAAAGTATGAGTGTGTGTGTGTGTGTGTGTGTGTGTGTGTGTGTGCGTGCGTGCGTGCGTGCGTGTGTGTGTGTGTGCGCGCATTGGCATGCGAGAATGAAGAGATCCCAGTGTTTTAATACATCACAAATGTCCACTCTTTTGACTGAAAATCTTGTTTTATTGTCTGGTAATTATTACTCAATGAAAGCTAATGTGTTTTAGTTTATTTAGCGCCTGAGAATTAATGTACTTGGAGTAAGAGGAGGTTATGTTAACTGCACATTAAAATGGTTGTGTTTTTTCTTGAGCAAAGTGCAAAGACAAATCCAAAAATCTGCAAATGTTAAGCAAGTATGTCCTTTTTTTGGTTTAAGTGTTTTCTTTTTGTTGTTGTTTCTGTTACATAAAAAATATGCTGATACTTAGAAAAATTAAACAAAAAGACGTTTGTATGACTTCAAAGTTAAATAAAATGAAAAAGAATGATTTAAATCAAATTATTTTAGATATTGATATTAATATTGACCCTACTCTTCTTGTACGAGCAGACGCAGCCATTTGAATCTTTTTGGTTCAAGACTTTTAATCTCATTCACTTCCATTCATGTTTAGATGTTAAAAACAGCTTTTTATGGTGCTTGATTCTGCAAACTGATGTTTTTATTATATTATTCTACTTGAATCTTGTAATCTTTATTCAAAGTAACTTGCCCTCTCACTAAAGCATTGGTCACCAAACTTGTTCCTGGAGGGCCGGTGTCCAGGAGATTTTAGCTCCAACCTTAATCAAACACACCTGAACAAGCTAATCAAGGTCTTATTAGGTATAGTTGAAACACCCAGGCAGGTGTGTTGATGCAAGTTGAAGTTAAATCCTGCAGGGACACTGGCTCTCCTGGACCGGGATTGGTGACCCCTGCACTAAAGCAACATCTCTTTGTGCGGGCAGACAAGCTGTCACTTGTATAAGATCCACTAATGGCGAAACATAATTTATAACATAAACATAAGTCTCTCCTACATTTTATGTTGCCCAATAAGTTATTTTGCATGGTTATATTATTGACCTTATTCTAAAATGCGGAAGTGCGCCTGTTTTCGCGATTTTCTTAGAACTTCCGATTCAGTCGCCTATGGGAGAAATGACTAGGAATAATAAACGGCAGAAAACGGTCAAACTACTTGCTCTACAAACAAATGTTTGCATGATTATACAGACCAAGTAGAATAATATAATAAGAAAATATCAAATTGCAACATCAATCCGCGTAATGAGCAGTTTTTAACGTCAAAAAATGAATGCAAGTGAATGAGATCGGAAGTCTCAAGCCAAAAAGATTCAAATGGCAGCGCCCGCTCGTCGGAGGAGAATAAGGTGAATACAGTTGGAGTCAAAATGATTAGCCCTCCTGTGAATCTTTTTTTTTTCTTCTTTTTCAGATATTTTCTAAATTATGTTTAACAGCAAGGATTTTTCCACTGTATTTCCTATAATGTTTTTCTTCAGCATCCAACATCAAGCTTCTAGCTTCAGCTAGAACGAAAGCAGTTTATCATTTTTTTAAAACCATTTTAAGTTAAATTTTCTTAGCCCCCTGGAGTGTTTTTTTTTCTTTTCTGATTTTATAATAAACCATCTTTATACAATGACTTGCCTCATTACCCTAACTTGCCTAGTTAAGCTGAATACTAGTATCTTGAAAAATGTGTTGTTAAATATTATGTACTGTCACCATGGCAAATATAAAAGAAATCAGTTATTAGAACTATAATGTTTAGAAATGTAATGGATAAAAAGCTTTCCTTTAAACAGAAATTGGGGGAAAATATACAGGCGTGCTAATAATTCTGACTTCAACTGTATCATAATATGAAAGACATTTGTAACTTGTTTGAATTTTTTTTCGGCTGATATTACTGAAAACAGAATCCAGAAAAGATCCTAAATAAAACTACCAATGGTGGTGAAAAATTAAACCGAATCAAAAATGTATCCCTTGTAAACATGTATGTCATCTTTGCCTGCAACATATTGATCATTCAGAGAGTGACATCTTTCAAATGTGTCCCCCCTCAGAGAGAAGACACAGCTCCAGCAGCAAGCCCCCATCCAGCTATGCCAGCTCCCCTGCGTTCGCAAACTCTCGAAGTAAGGGCAGTCTTGGGGGCAGTGGAAGCACACTGGCTCGCCCCTCCAGCGCAAACAGCAGTGTCCCCACGAAAATCTTTAAATCTACCAAAGAGAAGCTGCCTCACCGGAAGCCTCACTTCCCTTTCAGGGTGCCGTCAGAGGAGAGGTGTGTATGTGTGTTTTGATGGAGTGAATATGAATTTTGTGTGAAGATAATTTGTGTGTAATCAGAAACACTCCCACCTTTGGCACAGTTACAGATTGTCTTTATTTCTCTGCTTCTCAGCCAAATCCCTACAGTTAAAGTAGAGAAGGTCCATCTGAAGGTGGAATCTTCAGCCAAACTCCCCCACGTGCCCGCCTCTTCTTCCACTTTCTCTTCCTCTTCCTCCTCCTCCAATACTGTGAGCACCTCTCCCCTAAAGTCAGGCCTTAACTTCCCTTCCATACCAAAGGCTCCACAGCTAGCCCCTGGTCAGATCCCCAATGGAAAAGGCCACCAATCGTCCCAAGACAAGAAACAGGACAATGCCAGTAGCAGAAGACCCTTGTACAAGAGACAAGGTGAACTTTCATTCTGTCACTGCTGCTGCTAATGTCAGATCATTCAGGAGAAAAATGTACAGTAGACTTCTTGAGTGTTGTTTTTTATTTTTGTGTATTTTTCCTCCATCCAGAGCGAGAGTTTAATCCTGATATCCATTGTGGGGTTATGGATATGACAGCACGTAAGCCATGCACAAGATCCTTAACATGCAAGGTATGCCACTTTCTACACATTTAAACTTTAATTATGGGTGTACTATGAAAACTTCCATATACATATAGGGCTGGTGGGGGGAGATTAATAAAAATTATTTTGCAAATATAGAATACGAAAGGTATGATTAAACAAAATCTTGTCTGGGAAGCACGTTTCCCGTGAAATAGTGGTGCTCTTGTGCTTAAGTTCTAAATATCCAAACCCAGGAAATTCCTAAAAAAATTGTTGATTATTAAACATAACTGCTTTAATTTGATCGTCGTAGCTACTAAATAATTTACTGAATCCACAGAAGGATTTATTTTAAACATTCAACTGACGTTATGAAGTTTATAGTATTTTCACATGCTTTTATTTGTTGCAGCTTTTACTACTTAGAACTGTCATCACCACAGAATCATTATTTCGATTTCATTATTGTCCAATCAGTGCTTAATTTGTTAATGAATAATTCCCGGAACAAGACCAGGAAATAAACGTTACAGAGACAGACGTCCACCATACAGTTTACATTTTTCTGGAACATTACGTTATTAAATGGTGATAGCACAAAAAAAGAGCATTTCTGAACGGTCTTTAACTATTTTTTGCCATACATAACATTATAGGTCAGTCATGGATGATACAAATATGTAGCTACAAACATAAATTGTATTTACAATCACTATTCAGTTCACTTCACTATTATTTGCCAAGTGGAAAAGTTACCCCTTCTGTCATGTTTTCTGTCTGACTTGAGATCAATTTTTGCTTCTGTCTCCCGCTATCCTGATCCATTCACGCAGTTTCATCTTTTCGAAATCTCGTTTTATCAAGTTCATTATCAGGTTTACTCATGGTTTAAAAAAAAAAAACAAAAAAAAAAAACAAGAATATGTGTGACTGCCTCTTTGCCATTTTGACAATACTAATATTATTTAGGTTAACCACTATGCCATTATTTATTTTCGCTGCTCAATGCGCACTAAACAACTCACAAACCAATGAGAGTGATTGTAAACATTAAAAAGCAGATTGGCTAAAAAATATTGGTGAGGGTCATTAGTCAAATGTGCTTTCTGCTTTAACTTGCTCATGTTGACTACTGTGTATCCAATCCAAACAGCCTTTGTATGCATTCATTCTCAATCTCTCTCTCTCTCTCTCTCTCTCTCTCTCTCTCTCTCTCTCACACACACACACGCACACACACACACACACACACACACACACACACACACACACACACACACACACACACACACACATACACATACACATACACATACACACACACATACACACACACACACGTAGGTATTCACCATGCACAAGTTAATGCCTGATCCATTCAAATAATTACCAGAATGCAAAACATGTATAAAACAATATCTGACAATTTCCGGAAGAGAATCCGGCAAGATCCGGCTTAAATTAAGCACTGTGTCCAATTAAATTGAATCGATTTTGCACATGATTTTACATAGTTTGTCAGTGTATTCTGAATCTGTGTAGTAAATGCTGCGGTATCTAAAATCGTGATTTTACTAAAAACAAAGTTTTTTAGTACTGACAAAATGCATATGAAAATCACCTTTGATCAATCTACCAGCCCTATATAGATGCTAATTTCATTATTTCATTAAGTCAGAATTTTTGAATTTTACTTTAAAATTAGCCAACATCAATTAAATCTATAAATACTGTCTTATATAAATATTGTCTTTATATTGGCTCTAAAAATAAAAGGGCTGTTTACCAATGAGGTCACAGTCAACACTGATGAGGTCACAATCAACAGTGGCGGTCACTGTCTAAATAAGGAAAATACGCGGTTATCACAAGTAGTCCGTAATACACACGCACGCTCATGCCTGGATCCACAAGTATTGCTTTAGCAGCCAAGAGGAGAGGTGTTACCTCACAAACATGCCAATGGATCGAATGTCCAAAGTGAGGGAGAGAGAAGCAGACATGGAGATTTACAGAATTTTCCCTAGTAGTGAAATAGCAGCTCGTGCTGTTCCTTTCTAAGTGTCCGTGAAAGTCTGTCCAGCAAACTTACAAGCAGTGAATTGTGCACAATAATCTACTTTGCCATAGTATTCTAGTGTGGCATAGCGCATATGTGATAAATGACATCAGCACGTAATAACTAGTTATGATCTACTACTGAACCAATACCAAATTGTCCGCATCTGCATCGAAGAATTAATTAATTTTGAGACACTTAATAGATAACTGTTATTTATCTCCCCTGTTTCTCCACAGTCACATTCCATAAGCCAGAGGAGGGCGGTGCTTGGGCGACGGCAACGCTTCGACACGCTGCTCGCTGAGCACAAGAGCAAAACACGTGACAAGGAGCTGCAGTTCAGGTTGGACCCCTCACACCCAGCACCCCCTCTCAGGGACCCTCACCCTCCCCCCTCCCGCCTTTCACAGGACCCTCACCCGGTCCCCCATGGCAATGGCACTGCCGATGCCACCAAGCCTTTGCCCCCCAGCAAACCCAAACCTCACAATTCTGGGCTTCCGCGGTAAGTGGCTTCCTCCTGCCCCACTAATCCTTTAAATTCCTTTTATTAGCCAGCTTCAGTTTCTATTCATAATTATAGAGCTCCTCTTGCTTTTTGTTTACCCAGGTGGTTGATAATAATGTAAATTTATCCTCTTGGTGCTCATCTTTGTCTTCAGAATCAACAGCAGTAACTCTCACAGTGGAGGAGACCCAGCCATGGCCCACGACCAGGCCCACCACTCTCACCCAGCCCCTGTCGGTCCCGAGACGAGCCGCGTGTCCAGCGACGAGGGGGAGAACGAGGACAGAGAGGAGGCCACAGAAAAACTGGACTGCCATTATTCAGGTTACCACCCACGACCAGCTGCTGTAAGTACAAGAAACCTTGTGATCTTACCCTGTGAAGTGTTAGCAAGTGTTTTCTTAAGTGCCTGCATTAGAAAGTCACTTCCATTCATTTTTCAGCTTTTGAATGGCAGAGCTATTCTATATCAGATTCAAATGAATATCCAGGGCCTCATTTGAATCCAATTTGCCGGCGAACCAAAATCTTTAGAGTTTGATTCGCCCTTGATCTGAATCCATGAAGAGAATGTATGTGTAGAACTCTTATCTAAATGTAGCATTCATGTTCTCTCTCACTAGTACTGCACTTTTGGAAGTCGATTGTACGGTAGAGGTTGTTTTGCATTCGACCGGCGCTGGGATCAAGTACGGTGTGCTCTGACAACCATGTTGGACAAGCATGTCAACTCCCAAATGTGGAAGTGAGTGTGTTGAGACGCCTCCCACAAGCAACTTTATTTCCAATTAACACAATCCCAATTGTAATTTCTCACCATTACTTTGTAGGAAAATCCCACTGGCTTTGGAAAACTCTACAACTGCACCATCAGCCTCTCACCGGACAAGCACAAACTCCCATTCTTCCTCGTCCTCCTCCGTATCCTCAGGCTTCCTCGGCCTGTCCTCACCGCCGCCTTATGACAGTAAGCCAGTTCTGTCGTACGGCACCACCCTGAACGCTCGCTCCTCTCCGCAAGCCTCCGCCACCGAGCAACCTGCTTACAGTGGCTCTTCTAGACAAGTGTCAGCCTCATCACCCCAGATGCCTTCAGCCCACTTGTCCTCGCTACCCTCGTTGGGCTCCAACCGAACCCCTAAATCCCGATCTGGTACAAAATCCTTCAGGGCTCGGGAGCCTTCCTCTAGCCTAAGCAACTCTATCATCAAGGGCAGTACTAATAGCAGTGTTAGCGTCAGTAGTAGTGCGAGCAGTAGCCTTAGTGCAGGCAAGAAACGGAAAACCAGTTCCCTGCTAACGTCCCATAGCACTTACACCTCAGAATCTTCCTCATCATTTAAGAAGAACTGTACGATAAACTCTGGTAGCGTGGGCACCGCCTACCATTCCTCGCTCGCATCAACTCCTTCTTCAACTTCATCATCATCATCGACAACGTCATCATCCCATAGTGGGGTGTACAGTGTAGGGGTAAATTGTACCCCAGGCAGGGCCAACTCTCTGAGCTTGAAGCAGGAGTCGACAGGACGAGGCCCTCCTTCAGGAAGCCCGGCTGAATCTATTAAACGCATGAGTGTGGTGATGAACAGCAGTGACTCCACGCTCTCGCTCGGACCGTTTGTTCATCAGAGCAGTGATCATCATACTGATGCACGTCTGGAAGCCAAAAGGAGGAAGGGCTCGCCCGGATCAAGCAGCCTCAACAGCACAGGTGTGTACACTTTGTCAGTCTGGATTAAACGTTTTTATTTTTCCTTTTGGATGAATTTAAGAAGTCTAATAAAATGTTCTCTAATATCTACATAGTAGGTTTATGGCTCCGGTAACTTAAAAAAAAATTCCAGACACGGTTTTATAAACTTATATTTTACTCCATAAAATACCCCTAAAATCAGAAGGTCCATGATTGACCATACATATATTGTGTTGTAAATGTTAATGACATGCCTCTCACATGTATGCTGAACATGGACAAATATAAAGCCAATCAGAGCAACGTTAACCTATTTTGCTCTCTAGTTCAGTTGTGGATAAAGGCTAAAATATAATTAAACTTGACAAAAGAGAGTGATAGAAGTATATGGCGTTGTATTTTGAAGCTACAGTCAAAGACAACAGCCGGGAATTAATATCAACCTCTGCATGAACAGATGACAGTTAAGCTGAGCGATACGACACAATTCAGCAGTCTACTCGTGTTTGTTGTAACATACGCATCAAATTACACAATAAATTTACAAAAAATTTAACTAAACATATCTTATGTCTATTCAGAATGGAGATGAATAAATGTCTCAATCTTGCATTTTGCGCTCTGAGGTCAGTTTGAACTAAAGTGCCTTTAAAGCAAGTCCTTTCCATCGGCGGCCACCTTTAAAATCGCCTCTCGGGCAGTATGCTCGGGAATTCTGTCCGATTAGGGAAACATCAAATTCTCCAAAACTGTTTGGCAAGCTTACGATTACATTACATATTTGGAATCACCAATAAAGTTAAACAACTATCTCGTAAGATTCATTTCTAAACGTTAGAATCAAACAAAATCATCATATCACCGAGATAATGAGCATGCACAATTGAAAGGAACAAAGTCACGACACCAATCTTATTTATGGCCGTTCTACACGTTATCATCCTCTGGATAATAATTGTCTGATCGCGCTGCTCTTCTGAACTAATCCACAACTTAATCTTGATGGCGAATCTCCTCCAGAAATGACAGCAACTCTTTGTTTACAAGTTTGTAAGTATTTGAGTAATTGTTGTCATGTGATTTGCTTTTGACAGAATGGACTGTACCTCACGTTTGTTTCAAACCGATTACAAAACCAAAAAACTTTTGTCTTCAAGAGTAGTTAGTTCATTTAAAAGTGCAGATTTCAGTCTTATTTGAATATATTTCTCATGTCTGTGAAGCAAGTATTCGCTGAGATTCCAGTGCGTTTGTTGATCACCCAACTGTCATAAAAGAACACGTCTGGTCTGAGCTTCTACCCCGGAGAAACAACAGTCTATAGTGATCAATGATTGGCTCCTGTACAAGTAGGCAGGGCTTCATTCACCATATAGACGTTACACTTTTCCTGTTCAAAACTAAATGAGTGACATGCCTTATATATTCTATAGTCTTTGTTTGGATGTGCCTAATGCTGTCATTGCCGATTAACGCACAGTAAACAAATTGGCGCTTGCATTGTAAGTGAAATGTACGAATGTGTTAAAAGTTATCACTGTTGTCTCATTAGAAAACCTTGTTGCTTATCAAACGTTGCATGAGGCGTGCATATTAAAGATCTCAGAGCTTTTTTATGATCTCAGAGCTTGATGACGTGTTGACGTCAGGTCTGGATAATTGACCCAAATTAGGCATGCATGCAAATGCGGAGGGGATGGCCTGTGAGTCTCGTCACAGTTTGTTTTGTCTTCTGATTGGCCCATTGTCCACTAGGGTTTTACACTCCTGGAATTTTTATGAGAATGAGGAAACAGTGGTGTCTGAGGCTCACAGTATGCCCATTTCCATATACTGATCTTTTATTATACTTGGTATACCCAGATTTTCATCATAGGGCACCTTTAATCTGATTTCCATTTCTTTTCAATTGGTTCAGTCCATTTTTTTCTATTTTTAATTTAATTTTTTTTTTTTTTTAGCTTTGATCTGGTTTCTGTTTCATTTGACTGACTTTAATTTGTTTTTTGGCTAATTTGTTTTATGGGTATGATCCAGCTTTTTCTGTTTTTCTTTTTCTTTTCAATTTTTCTGACTTTAATATGGTTTTTGGTTTATTTTAGTTGTGTAAACTAATTTTTAACGTTTTCTTTTGGTTGGATTAAATTGGGTTTGAGGTTCAGTTTGATTTTGTTTTAATCTGGGTTCTTTGTATTTTGGTTCAGTCCAAATAATTTTTTCTGTTTAGTTTAGATCTAGATTCATTTTAATTTTACTAACTTTAACAGGGTTTTTGGTTTATTTTAGTTTAGTAATGTCATTTTTACTGTTCCATGTTGTGATTCATTTCAGTTCAGTTTTATTTAGTTTGAGTTACGTTTTTTCTGGTTTCAGTTTTCTAATTCATTTAGTTTCCTGACTCTCTGTGGTCATCAAAAATCTCATGGCACTTCTTGTAATGAGTAGGGGTGTAACCCCGGTGTCCTGGCCAAATTCTCTCCATCTGCCCTTACCCATCATGGCCTCCCAATTATCCCCATCCCTGCATTGGCTGTATTACTGTCTCTCCACTCCAACTATAGCTGGTGTGTGGCTGTCGTTGCGTCATCCAAGTGGATGCTGCACACTGGTGGTGTGGAGAGACCCCCTCATGATTGTGAAGCGCTTTGGGTGTATTGCTATACACAATAAATGCGCTATATAACACATTACATAACATTTAAAGTTTTATACACAAAGCAAAGATAAACATTTGATTAATTTCAACTTTTAATTTTGTGTTTATGCAGTTTGTTGAGATTTAGTAAAAGTTGAGATTTTTGATCCAGTTTTCATTTAATTGCTCAGTAATCTGATCCCAGTTTCTGTTTCATCCCTATATTTACTTTTGATCCACTCTTAGTTTCACTTTTAGTCGATCCACTTTGGATTTCACAATTTATTATTAAGTATCTCTTTCTGAAAATAATTTTTGATCTAAGCTGCTTCCAAAATCACATACTACTGTAGTAGATACTACATTTAAATTTGATCTTACTACACAGTTGTTTTTGTTTAGTATATATAGTATGAATATGAGTAGTATGGATGGAATTCAAATGTACTACAATCCGCCATTTGTCATAATCGCATGTCTACTATTGATCAATTCTCTTGCGTGGCCTCATGGGTTAGTTCTCTGGACGCACACATTAGAATCTTGCCAGAAATAGTAGGTTATCCAGGTTCCTTTCATCTACTGTTTTACATATACTGTGAATTTAAATTTTACTCTGCTCACGTACTGTATGTTTAGGTAGTATTGTGTTTCAGATACAGCTCTAGTTTTGTTTTCATTTCTTTTTCATAACATCTTCAAAAAAGTTCATGCTATACTGTAAACATTAATGTAATTGTGGTCTTAATATACAGAATAATTCTGCCATTTACTCACCTGATCCCAAAGTGCTGAACTTCTGTATTTTCTTTGTCAGCATCTGGAACAGGAGTGGGAGGTGGACAAGGTCCTGGCAGGCCCAAAATGGCCAAATCTCCATCAATCAACAACATTCACAGCAAACACGCTCGCTCTATACCTGGACCTCCAGGGCTGCCCAATAATTCACTCATACATCAGGTTAGTTTGTTTATAGAGTGTGACTGCTTCATAAGCTTACATTGACCCTAATGACCTGTTTGCAATTGTTAGCCAAGTATATATTTAAAAACTTCACAGTCTAAATTAGTGAAGAGCCCAAATTTAATTTTTTTAAGTTTTAGATGTTTGCAGATATTAAGATGCGTGTTAGTCAGGTGGATAATGCTAAATTCAGGTGTAAACTGGATATACAATGTTTTAAATGTGGCATTTGATTGGATTGGATTCTTTTTATGTAAATGCTCATGCGGTGAAGTTTATTTAAACAGCCACTAAAGAGCACCTAATAGCACTGAGGAATAAACAGTATCATATTAGGATCTTTAATATGTTTATGTAAATGTAATGAAAAGCCCAAAAGTCACTTGTCATTTGAAGGGGAAAAACTAGTCAATTACACACTGAAGCTCAGAGAGCTTACTACAGCCCACCAAATAAAAATTTAGTTTACCTTGCAATTTTAACTAAACTTTACTACTAAAAGTAACAGTAGTAGTACTGATAATAATAGTATTATTTTGAAGAAACATAGTAAAAGTTGTTTGTTAGCTTTTGTATCCATTAATTTATACAACTCTATTGAGCAGCGTATATTACATGCAATTAATAGTTTTACTCTCATTATTTAAAACATTAAGTTAATTATTATTAATTACATTTTTATTTTAAACATAATATATTATCAAACACCTATCCAAAAAATAATAATAATAATAATGGGCTGGTCCTTATTAAAAGATATGCATCTATAAAACTGATTTTATCATTGGTAATAGAAATGAACATTTACTATCGCATATTGATTGTTATAGGGGAAGAAAAAAAAACATTTTGGACAATATCGCTCACCTCTTCCATCTGTAGAGATTGAAATTGTGAATACATGATTATTACAGGAAGTTTTGGTAAAAAGGGCACAAAAAAAGTCTTTCATCACTGTGAAAGTGATTTTGACTGAGAAAATTGGGGGGAAAGATCTTGATGACATCTGAACACAAAAGACACATTTGAGCACATGTTAACCCAGATTAAAACGGTCTGTTTTGGTAACACTTTATGTAAAGTCAAAATTGACTACTGGCTTATTACCTGCAGTTATAAAGTATGATCTTATTCTACATCCCTACCCAACATAAAAACCCAACTACTACCTTTCTAACTATTAATAAACAGCTAATTAATGGTTTGAGCTAAAAGTCTTAGTAAATGGTTTGTTAGTAGTGTGGATTGGGACTTAGGGTGCTTTCAAACTAGCACTTTTGGTCCTCACTCGGGTTCATTTGATGTCAGAGTACAGTGTTTAGCTTGTCTGAACGCTGTCTTCTGAACTTCGGTGCGCACCTTTGAACTGTACCCGAGTCCAGCTGAAAGAGGTTTGTGCAAACTCGAGTATGGTTCACTTCTGATATGAATGCAGTCATACCAAATAACAGAAGTGAACTGCCAACTGTACAACTAACTTTAGTTTTCATATTGTTCATTAGTGTGTGTATTTCTGTGTATCACCTACCTTGGCGACAAGTGGGACTGACCCAGTGCAAACAGTGATAATGTCTGCTTGTTTCCACCAAAAACAGCTTCTGCAGACATCGCGTGGGGTTCTGAATGTTTTTATTTGTGGCAGATAGACACGAGTGGCTCTCTCTATTTTGCTTTTGGTAACAAAAGCAAACGATTCAGTAAAAGCAGAATGACCATAATATGTGGACGCCTCCATTTTTGCGCTTTGCTTTCATGGCCATCACCTAACAACAGCTGTACACAACAGCAATAGCTGTACAGCCGAGAGTGGACAATCGAACTTAGGTCTGGACCAAGTGTAAAAGCACCCTGAAGGGCAACGCATTTTAAATTCTAAACATAGATTTCTATCAGTGTACGCACACGGGCGCCGCGAGACGGTGACTGTCTGGGGTAGGCATATGACCATAACCGTTTTCAAGGTATTCTGCGGTTTGGAAAAGTCATAGTTTTAAAACTATCAAAATTTTCTGCTATACCGTTCCTAAGGTTTGTGTAAGATTTGTATTTTTTAGAACAACAGTAGATCCAGCAGAAAAGATATCAATAGATGGCGTATTTTTGTGTGTGTGTATGTATATATGTATATATATTTATATATATATTTATATATATATATTTTTTTCTTTTTTAGGGCAGTAATCACAATACCGTGCAATCGTGATATTTTTATTCAAAGTTATTATACCGTCAGAATCTTATACCGGCCCATGCCTAGTCCGCGGCACCCAGCTACGGCTCGGGACACTGTTCATATTTCTGCCACGCCACAGAGCGCCGTCTGAATAATATCATTTTAAATGGCATGTGAACGTGCGCATCTGGAGTGCGATACTTCCGACTGTCATGTGCACGCTGTGTTGACTTTGCGGTGTGTGACGCACTTTAGTGTTACTTTTATTTTACTTTAGAAAATGTTTCCTCTCTCACATGAGATTTGTGTGTTTCCGCAGCCAAAGGCTCGTCCCTGACACAGGTGTGGAGGCTCTGAGCAGTAGGCTGGACCCAGAGCTCCCTCAGCCCCCTCACGCCACTCTGCACGAGGCCTTGTTTTTTCTCTTACTCTTCCCACAATCCTCAGGGTGGAACGACACTGGGTGGCCCATTGATGTCCTTCATGGGGATCTCCTCCCAAAGCCATGCAGGGGATAATAAGCCAGAGCGACACAGTTCTCCTGTCGGAGGTCAAAATGAATCTATACAATGCACCACTGGGTACAACGCCTGCTGCGCCGAGCATGAGCTGCCCGAGCACTCGTGATGGCTGGGCTCTGAAGGTACAGATTTGGGCTGGTACGTAGCCTCACCAACACTACCATGCATAGGACGGATGGTGCGATGAGCTTCTTTGGGAAGCTTGGACAAACAAGAATACTGGAAACTGAAATCCTACACAGCCTTGGAGGAAGTGTACAGGAGAGGAACATCCCTACAGTAGACACACAATCAACTAAAATCATGACACACGAGCCCTCGCTGGAAGGCTCCGTTCAATCCATTGAGCAGATACACGTGACTGGAGTGGAGTTTCAACACGAGCAAACCTACGATTATGCAAACCTTGATTTTCTTTGTTTGTTTACAGGCTAGGAAATGTATAGCAAACAGATCAAAATACCATTAATCGTACAACTTTTGTTTTTCATTACTTTTGGAAAGTATACGTCTAACTTTAGATTAGATTCTGGGTTTATTGCAAGGGAATTTTTAAGGATTTCAGGCTACTTCAGAGATGCTAACGGAGAGAGTTTGATTTTTATTGCAGTTTTTACATAGAAATCCAATTGGAATTGAACTCCAACGTCCTGCATTAGCTAAAGCACTTGCTTTTTATTTATTTTCATGACGTTCATTTGGAATTATTTCATCGATGTCAGTAGCCTAGCATGTCTTTACTGAATATCTAAGCAACAGTCATCTCTAAGCTCTTAAAACACACTCTAGAAAACACTGTCATTTTCTTAAGGTGTGTTCACACTTATAAGTTTGGTTCTCTAGATTTATTTACCAAAAAAAAAAAAAAAAAGAAAGAAACTGATGCATTTAGTCTTGTTTTACTCTCTATATACACAACCGAAACTAAAGATGCAAAACCAAAACTCGTAGCAAACAGTGCTGTGTTCTGGCCTACACATACATTTCTGTTTATTAATTGTGGTTTTAATCAGTGAAGAGTTTATAATATCTGTAATGGTGAGCCAGGAATTACTTAACCACGTCTGTATTGAATTATAATTGGCAACATTGTGATTGTCAATTAAAAAAAAACAGGAAAAACATCACATTTTGTGACATAAAGTGATGTTTTTTGGTTTGTTTAGAAGTCTATGGTCTATTTTATGTTTATATTTCACTCAAAGCGCATCAGAGTTTTTTGGAAGTGGACAGAGACCTCTTATCAGTCTTCTTTTTTTAAGTGTGCACCAAAGTTTGGAAGGCAGCATTTACACTTCATTCGAATACACAAACCGCTTTAACCTGAACCAAACCTCACAAAGTGTGAACACCCCTAAAGGTGCACTAAGGAATATTTGTGAAACTTTTGACCAGTGTCAGACCAAGCTCATTAACATGCAGCCAATCTGCAGTAAGGGGGTGTGTCTTATGATAGCAGAGATGGCGCTGTTGAATTATAGGCACGTTCTTATTGGTGCTTTCAAATCAAACTTGGCTTAATGTACCTTTAACTCTGAGTACAGTAAGGGCTTGATTCAGTAACGTTTTCAGCACGTGCAAACCTAACTCCTGCTGGATAAATGGAGAACGTGACGCAACCCATCTTAGCACTAAAGATAAGCATGTGCTGAAATCTAAAGATACTAGAAACTGAAGTTGTTGCTGGAAAAATGATTGTCGGCGAGTTTCCTGGTGACCTTTGTGCCGTTTCAGACTCAGAAAGGGGCTTGTGGCTGGTTGACGTTGAGCCATAGAGCAGCATTACAGACACACTATCATCTCAGCAACGGAGTAGACGTCATGACTCTCAATACTGTGAGACAGTAGTCTGGCCATCAGCATCTCATTTAATGACCACTACCTTTACACTGCGACCCAACCTTCCTGCATTGATTTACGACCCGGAAGAGGTTAGTAGCTGGATTTAAATCTCATTTTCATTGTGGGTCTTTCTGTCGATTTCAAAAGGCAATAGATCCTTTTTCTTTTTGGAGACAGTAAGTTCTCTTTCAAACTCCTGTAAATTCCTGAACTCCACTGATGTCAGTCAGCAATCGAGCTGAGTAGAGCATGAGTTTTTCTTTAGGTTCTGCAATTGTGTATTGTTTTTCTTCCTTTGGCTTTTTTCGTACACGAAACCGAATACTAATATTGAAGTATCCCTATTTCAGAATACATATTTTGTTAAAGAATTGTACATATGGAGATGTATTTTTGCACAGGCATTTTCGTAAAGGATTTTTGGTACAATTGAGATCATTATTATTTATTTAGTAAATGGAAAACATTCTAAGACTATTAGAAGTGGTTCACTGCCAAGCCGATAATGCAATACGCCACTCTTATCCAAACACAGCTTCTTGTTAAGTCACATGCTGAGTTTCCCCTGAAAAGATTGTAGCCACAGTAGTGGGAAATCATATTTTTTAAATGTTAACATATATTTTATTTGTCCCTCCATGTCAAATCAAGAGGTCAGAGAATGTGATCAAAATGGCCCGTTCAACTGTGCAAAAGATTTCTGGCTAGATGATGTACCTTGCCAGACTTTTTTAACTGGGAGAGGGGTCTGTGTATTTTTTGGTCATTGGATTTTCATTTCAGAAACAGATATTGAAAAACAAATCGTTCTTTGATTTGAGTTTTAAATTCAAAAGCAAATATTGAAATATGAGCCGTTTTTCATTTCATTGTGATGAAAACTAAAGCAAAATTCAAAAATGATTTGTTTTTTTTTGTTTTTTTCGAAGAAAAAAAAATCCCCAGTAAACATAATCGAATAAAGGCTTGTTTTTAATATTCTAAAACCAGCCGACTCATTAACGGTGACGCAATGCTTCCACACACAAGCTAGCCTACTATAGGCTATTATTTTTTTCCACCTATTAATGTTATAAAAGGTATTTTGTTGTGATAACAGGATTTTAAGAGATATTTTCCTCATTAAAGCTGATTATATATATATATTATTGTATAAAATAAAGTTAAAATCACTTCCGCTTCAGGAGTGAGAGTAACATTGGACATTCGTATGGAATCATTGGACACATTTCGACAAGTCATCTCTCTGCGTTATAGTTCGTAATCAAAGTAAACATAATTCATTTAATCTGAAAGGCGTTCAGCATGTTTCAAAAACACCATTATAAGAATCCCAATGCATGACAACAATACAAAAACTTTGCTACAGTTGATAATGAGCTTTAAGACCGCCGTTGTGTGCATCTTTACACAAAGTACAGCCTATTCTATTGCCTAATATAATCTATAAAGTAATCTTTATAGGCCTACTTTTACACTAATATATAACATGAATTGGAAATGAAATAATTTAAAAGTAGCCTACTAAATAAGGTATATAAATATAAATAGACTGAAAGAACAAAATAGACTGTCAGAACAGCTGGCTTAGAATAGCTTTTATTCATGAATAAACAAAGCCTGTTCATAAATTGTGTTCATTTTATGAATTATTGTATAGTTTTTAATGTTTTAACTCTCTGGATGATGGCCCATTGTTTAGGCTGCTGCTATATTTGCATATGGAATTATATACCCACTGTACCTGGGTGATAACACACACACACACACACACACACACACAACTCATACGCAAGCTTTAATGATAGGACATGGGATGCTTATCAGGGTGTTTGTATGCTTGTTTTTGGATCAAATGAATTGTTAATTTCTATTTCAAAATACTATGACTTGTGCGTACTTGTGAAATGTGCGTAACGAACTGTATTGCCTCCCTCACTTGAAATGATTTGTGGTCAAACTCCGAGAAGTGGAAGTATTATGGTTTTAACAATATTAAAACCTTCTTTTCAGAAAAGTGTTCAGTAAAGCATCGTCATGCTTTCATGTAATGTCAAAATAAAAGGTTGTTCCATTTAAAACATGCTAACAAAAAAAACTAAGAAAGTCTGTAACTGGCCCTTATACGAGAAATGTGTCGTCTTAATGAGAAAAATGTCTTAAAATCTTATCACAAGAAAATGCCTTTAATAACATTAATGGGTGGGGAAAAAAAATGAATAGCCAGGCTAGCCTGTGCGTGGCAGCATTTTGTCACCGTAAATGAGTCTGCCTGTCTCGTTTCAGAATAAACAAACAAGCCTTTTTTCATATTTGTTTTCTGGTGATTTTATTTTTTTGTTACTCAAAATATAAAATGAAAATCAAATCAGTTTAAATAAATTTTTTTTTCACCATCAAAAAGAAAAACGGCTCATATTTTAAAATTCGTTTTTGAATTTAAAACTAAACTCAAACGGCTCATTTTTCAAAATCTGTTTCTAAAATCAAAATCCAATGACCAAAAGATACATGGGGCGAGAGGGAACAAAAACAGTTGTACAGCGCAGATCGTGCACCAATGTTGCCAAATGTTGTAATTGAATTCACTGCGTTTTAATCCATTAGCTTATATCTAACGCTGACAACAAAACAAAAAAAAGAGAAAGTGCCTGAATTAGTTTCTCATCGACTGTTGTTAAGGCAGAGCTTTGTATTATTTGATGTTTCTTTTTTCACAGTACTTGAATGTTCTATAGGGGTTTAGAAACCTGCCTAGGAATCTCATACGTCGCCCTTTTCCCCTTCAAGTAGAGTGGTAACTCTTGGATGAGATGCATGGAGTAACACTTACTTGATGGCGTGAGAAAAGCTTCCTGTCTGTCCCTTGTAATTTTTTATGACTACTTTTTATAGCGAGAGAGGGATAGACTTTTTTTGTGTGTGTGGCTAAGTCAATGATTTCAACCAGATTAATGTACTGTTTACCTTGAAATTGTAACTCCACTGTTTTCAGACGCTGAAAGCTTTGTGAAGATGTTTGATTAAACACCACAGATTTGGAATGTGAATAGAAGAGGAAAAAACGAAACAGTTTGCTTTTTGGGGAAGAAGCCTCTACATATAAACATGTACAAGTGTGTATATTTTGATTTCTTTTTTTTTTTTTTTGTCTTTTTTTTGTATACATATTCAAAAATCATTTGATCAGCTGGACTTTTGTGTGTTGGCTGCTATGTAATTCATGAACAAACACAGTAGGGTAGATTTACTTAATATTTAAAGAAAAGATTGTATAGTATATTTGTTTTGTAACAAGTTTCTGTAAATATATAAAAAAAATAATTTATACAGTTATTTATAAGAAATTTGTGTCTGACTCTTTTTTTCCCCCCACCACATACACACCATTGACAAAGAGTTTCCTCCAATTCAGTTTTATTATATACTGTACATAAACAAAAGTCAAGTTGCTCACAAGAAAAGACGTGGATGTTGGTCAAACGCCTGGTGCTGGACTACATGTTGATCACTCTGGAGAGCTTCTGCACTCTGTTCAGCAGGAGATCGCCCTTCTTTATGGTTTCCTGGTACTGCCAGTTCTTACTGTCAGGTCTGGAGAAAAATAAATAAATTAATACAGTTCATGATGAATTCAGCTAAGGATTATAATGAACCTTAAGGCTGCACAATATATTGTTTGAGCGTCGATAACATGATTACTTTCAAGATTAAGATATTATTAAATTTATACAATGATGACCATTTTGTTTAATTGTTCAATTTCCATACCTGAATACTGTTAGAGTCTACCGCAAACCAAAACGCACCTATTCAACTGTTTTCTCTGCTCTATTGTATTTAAATATGCTTATTTGTTCTAATTTATGCAAACGCACTGCATAGATTGAGATGATCAAGTCTGTCTAAATCAGCTGATCAATTAATCTGATGAAATGATAATCATAATGCAGCATATATATCATAATGTCAGTTTTCCAACATCATGTGCCTATAATAATGCATAGGTATCTGTGGGGTCTTAAAATGGCTAAAATCTCAAAAGCTAATTTTCATATGAATATAATTTCACCAGATTAATTGATGAGCTCTATTTGGACAGATTTCATTCATTTACAGGCAAAAGGCCGAACAACCCAATTTGTCAGTAGATTTAAAACTTTACAGGTCTTAATTTTCCTTTGTTCATGTATAGCTACCCAATATGGCCATTAACACCCATACAATCACCAATAATCTACCTCAATGAAACGTTTTATTTAAAAACAGCATTTGATTACTGCTGAGGATACTGAACTGACTTATTTTTATTATTATTATTATTATTATTATTGTAGACTGAAGTAATTGGCAGCTATGCATAGTTCTATTCTTGGTAAGGGTCATAGGGTTTGTGAATGGATATATTTAAAAGTACATAAAAAATATTCAAACTAAATTATTATTAGTGTATCAGGGTCTCTGCAGATATCATAATGTCAAATTTAAGACCTTTTAAGACCTTTTTAAGACCATTAAGTATTAAATTTAAGACCTATATCGCAATATCAAAAACATGCGAGAGAAAATGTAAAAGCACAAAATTAGGGGTAAAATAAAGTTATTTAAATTTCGCTCTTTCGCATTACAACGCTCCCGACTTATAAAACTGCGCTTGCGACATGTGTCAGTGAAATAACGGCATAGTCTGCCAGCCGAAATCATGTCACGCGCACTCAAAGCGAACTTCCGCAAACACAGCGATGACGTCACATTCGCCGCGTGCACTGTGTTTAATAACAGAAAGCTGATTGGCTATTGCAAGTTGACTTTTTTGTAGTTGTAATACCGCTAATTACAATTGGACTTGTGAAATATAGAACTACAACACCCCAAAAACCTAGCAACAACAACAAAAAGAATTTAAATGAGCATTAGATGTAGCGTTACATGGACATCGCAAAAATAAGACCTGTGCAAAAATATTTAAGACCTAGAACAGCAAATTTAAGACTTTTTAAAGCCATAAATTTCGATTTTTTAATTTAAGACTTTAATACTTTTTAAGACCCTGCGGGGACCCTGGTGTATTAATAAATGTATAAAATTTTGATCATTTTGATGGGGTAAGTGAAAATCTTTCCTAACTGGGATATTACAAAATTTTAATTAAAATTTTACTTAAATGTAACTAGGTGAAACCTGCAAAAACACATCTACTACTGTAAACTGCATCTTTCCGAGTGTATTGGGTCAGATAGCCTATTCTGTTGGTCTAGTCAAGCTGTCACGTGTCTGTCTCCAGACAGTGTGCAGCATTTCATCATGTTCACTACAAAAAACACAAGGTATCAGTTTAAGTGCAAGCCCTCATCCCGTGGATCTGTTTTTACAGCACAATGTCATCTTAACACGTAAACAACAACCAAACACACTTTGATATTTGCTGACTTTTTCAGGGTATCTGGGGTCTTGAAAGTCTTGAATTTCAAAAAACAAGTTTTAGGCCTTAAAATCCACTAAAATATTGCGCTGTGGGTCTTAAATCATTTTAAACTGGTCTTAATTTTCCATGTTCTTATTCTGATCTTATTTTTCCAATTGTCTATGTAAAGCTATCCCCAATCGGGCCAACGGCCATGACAATCGCTAACAATTCATTTGAATAAGGTTAAGAAACCTTTATTCCTTAACTCTATTTACTTATAAACATGGTTTAGTTTTCCTCCTTACAATAACCTTTGTTTTTAAGGTTTTTTTTTAAGGTTTTAACTTAGCCATTAAAAAAAACCTTTAGCCTCATTTAGCCTTATGTAAGTCTGAAATTTCATTCATAATAGTCTAAAAAAGGTCATAAAAATCTTAAAATTTGATTTGAAACCTGCAGAAACCTTGTTTTTGTAATCTCAAACACTACATGAACGGTATATATAAATGGACGACTTTAAATGACAAACAAGTATTCTTACCTGTTAGTTTCCACGATCTCATTGACTTTGTCGATCTTGCAATGTAACCGTCCTGCTGCGATAAATCGAGACAGCTCCCTTGGGGAAGGAAAACAAGCCAAGTGAGTGTAGAAAATAGCATGTTAAAGTTCAGTATTTATTCAGACTACTTCAACGTTTCTCACATAATCTAGATTTTCTCAACATAGTTTAGCAAAAGGTAATAAAATATAATGAAGTTGATAGAACAGAACAGCATGTAATATATATATATATGTATATATATAAGTGATATCTGGTGCCTGTCAATAATTTTTTAGTTTTTTATGAAAGCGTAGCGTACTGATCAATGAACTCTGTGCTGACTCCAAAAGCCTCGGCCATGTATCCCAGCGTGAGTGAGCGGTAGGACTCCAGCAGCTGACTGTAGGCCAGGATCCGCATCTCACGAACATAGTAACGATAATGAGGAGCAAACAACCAGTCTTGCTTCATCTCCTGCTCCACTCGAGCTGCAGAAGACACACAGACGCAACACCATTTTTGTGACAGAAGAGCTTTTAAACACTGTAAATAAATAACAATGTGGGCAGTTGAGCACCAACGTTGTCCTCAAATGTTTTTGGACGTGATGTATTACGCTGTTCCACCAATAGTTTACTTACCCAGTGACTGGAAGAATACTGAATAACGGCACTCGTAGAGGGAGAAGAGATACTGACGCACCGCAGGTAAACTGTGCAACACCTCCAAGATCTCGGCACCTTTGATCACCTGAGAAGAACAGAAATGTAATCATTCATGACGTTAAGCTATGAAATTATACAGGGAAAGCTGCTTTCTGGCCATTTTGTCCTTTATAAAAATCATAAAAGCATTAGTTAATAAAGCTTTTTTTGTTATTTTTTGGTGGAGATTGTCAACAAAACAAAATATTTAAAACACAGTTGATTTTTACGATTTCCTTTTTGTTTGACCGTTTAACAACTTGTCTGAATTATTCTATAGCTTTACATAAAATAATCCACTGAAATTTAAATCTAAATAAAAAAAATCTGTGCCCATGACAGGAAAAATTACAAATACAGTGAGCACTAGTTGAAAATTCATCTTGAAATGATTTACTCATTTGTTCACTGGGTTTAGATAAACTGTAGCCACAAATGGAGAATCTCCCAGCACAGCTGATCAGTTTGTTCCGTCTTTACTCTGGTCCCTCGTTATTCTTAAATGATAACAGGGGGACAATTTGTTACACTTTGGCTATGATTTACTAAAATGACGAAACGAAGTATTATATTACGAACACAATTTGCTTAAAATTAATGAAGGAAAATAATCTGATGTATAAATTACATTAGGGCTGCACAAAATAACGCTTCAGCATCGATATCTCAATGTGCACATCTGCGTGTCACACCTCAGGAAGTGCAATATTGAGTTTATATGTTGGGATTATAAATTTACCAATAGCCACATTTTAAAACACAGATTTTTAGAGTTACTGAAGAGTTTAAACATAATGGTGTAAAAGGTTTATCGTCTGCATGTGCTTTTAAAGCCAGTGGCTGTGTAAGCATTCAGGCACACACCCCTGTACTCTGTTTAACTCTTAATAAAAGATGCATTTTTTAGAATTATGTATACAATGAACACCATACAGTGTTCCTTTACATTGTATTATTCAATTTCTGTAGCTGAATACTGTGAATGTAAAATATTTCACTTCTATCTTTGTTTTATTGCATCTATTTATGCTTTAGAGTATTGGTTTATTAATTTTATGCAGGATTTACAGAATAATCCCAAGTTTAAATCAGGGGTTCCCTAACTCTTCAGCCTGTGACCCCAAAATAACAATGCCAGCAACATGGGACCCACAATATTCTCTGAGGTGGTTATCAATATATAAATCTTGCACACAACAGCACACACATACCAATTGGCCCAAATCTATTCATCGTTTAATTTCGAAGAACGCCACATGGAGACCTTCCTCCACGCTCAGTTGTAGCCTGCATTTATTTTTAATGTATGTGAGTGCCGTAAAGAGGTCAGAAAGTTTAACCAAATGTAAAGTTTAATCAACATGCTGCATCTGACGCTTTTGCTTTCTCTTTATTATAATAATCCCAGGGCTTGCAAAAAAAATAAATAAATAAAATTACATATCAGTCTTCCGATATATATATATATATATATATATATATATATATATATATATATATATATATATATATATATATATATATCGGAAGACTGATGGCTTTTTATTGGCATGTGGCTTTTAATGTTTATTATTAACATGTTAACTGTTACTATTAAGTACTATATTGTTCTTCAGTGAGTTACGGATAAAATTATAATTCTAGTCATAGTTTCTGCAGGTTTTACCAAGCTAAATTTAAATCTTTTTAAGACCATTATGTGTAATATTAAAAAAAATTATTAAAAAAAAAGCTAGGCCTGGTCAGTAACTGAATAAGTTGAGAAAATGCAAACAAATGTTACTGTAAGAAAAGTAATTCAATGTTTTGTTTTTAAATAGAAAGTTAAATATTTTACTGAGATTGGAATCATTAGTGATTATATGGGTGTTATTGGCCAGATTGGGAAGCAATACATGAACAAGGGAAAATTAAGATCTGCAAAAAAAAGATTTAAGACCTAAAACACAATATTTCAGTAGATTTAAGACTTAAGAGATTTTAGCATTTTTAGGACCCCACGGTAACCCTGTGTAATAGCTTTATAAAATGAATTTGAATTTTGGAATTCAAGCCCTTCAATGTCCCGCGACCCCCACTTAGGAAACCACTGGTTTAAATGAAAGAATTCTTAAACAAAAAAAAGCTATTCAATCTGGTGAAATTGTATTCATATCGCAATAAAACTGCAGCAAAACAAACTATCGCAATCTCAACTTTTCCAATATCATGCAGGTCAAATTAATGTGTGATTCATGAAGAAGATAACACTTTTTGAACTGTGGTATCAACTACATCACATTTGTGATGATGCTCATGCTGATATTAGAAAACAAATTATATTGCTTATGATTTTACTTCAATATACCATTATTAATACAAAACACATCAATACATTATCTTCATTACCTTGAATTGCATGTTAATTCTAACAGGCTTCATCACACACTGAATGCTTTGGGACTTTCAATCAAAAGTTGTTGACATATTTGATGACATCAGCACTAAAACTTCATAATAATTTTGACATTAACCATAAATTTACACATAATGCCATTAATCTCACCTTCTCTCTGAGGTCGGGCCTCTTCAGGGCGATCATACACACATACACGGTGTATGTGACAAACGTCTTGTAGTCCATGAGCTCATAGGAGGTGAACGTGGACACGGTGTCCAGAAAGAGTTCTGCTGCCTGCTTGAAATCCCGTATGGCCACACAGTAAAGGCCCTGATAAACCTTAAGACGATTCCTCCGGTCCCAGTCACCGCCTTCCTCAATCAAACTGGATAAAGAGTTCATGCGTCAAGCAATGTTTAACATCTATGATGTTGATAAGATAAAATGAGTATGAAATCTATAATGAACCTTTTGGCTTTCTCAGTGTTGCGGGTGATGAGGTCGTTGTCCATGTAAAACAGGCCGATCCTCAGCAAGTAAAAAACAATATCTAAGCGATGACCGAGAGCAACAGTCTTGTCGTAGGTCTTCCGAAAGGCAGTCAGGGCTCCTTCCTGAAAGATAGGAGGAGAAATTAAATCAGTAAATATAAAGATGAAAATTGAGTCAATACAGAGAAGCTTGACATAAATCAAATACAAGTAATAAAACACAATGCGTGTCTGTAAATTATCTGTATCATTAATTTAATTCTAATACATTTAAAGCTAGAATTTTCTTGTTTTTGTTACTTTAAATATATTCATATTATTATAAAATGATATTATAAAAATGCAATAATAAAAAAGACAAACAACAAATATGAACTTAAAAACAAAAAAATATATGACTAAATTCTCAGACTTGCTCTATAAAATAAAATGTTTTCCAAATAATAATACTATTATTAACATATTTAATAACACTGATGATATTCTGAAGAATCTTAGCACTGAAGACTGGAATGATTTTATATATTAAAATATTGTAAAACAAAGCATTTATTTTAGATTAAGAAGTATTTGACTAATAGCATTGATGATAAAAATATTTTAAAACATATTACACTTTATAATAGGGCTGCACAATATATATTTTCGGCATAAATATTGCAATGTGCACATCCGCAAGTGTCACATCACAAGATATGCGATGACGAGTCTGAATTTTAGTTGACCAGCAGGAGCCACAGAGTCACTGCCAAGTTCAAACATTATAAAGTTTATCATTTGCATGTTTTTAAGGCCTGTGACTGAGCATTTCAAGACATATTAAAACATTTGGGCACAAAAAAGTATGAAGTTTGGAGGTTATTTGGAGATTAATTGCATTTAATTAAATAGGATTTTTTTTTGTCTTGTTTCTAGTCCAAATATCTACATTTCAAAGTATAAACAAGATTATTTTACTTCTCCCACAAACAGATCAATTTGCTCGTTGTAAGGAAAAACTTGACTTAATGTGAAAATGAAACAATATTTTTACTTGATTTACTAGAATATTTCGACTAGAAATGAGACAAAACAAAGTGAGAAAATAATTTTTTTCATTGTGATTATTCAAGTTCTGTACCGGAATACAGAAAGTATGGAGCCAGATCATTCTCAAAAATGATACATTTACAAAATGTAACTTATACAGGCACAGAACGATTCATATTTACAAAATCCAATTTGTAAATTTGTAAACAGTTTGCAAATTCATGAGTAAAAAATCATTAATATTTTCAGCAAATGAACAGAATTTGTGTGTTTATGAATCGTGTTTTGATTTGACCAATTGGATTTATGCATGTATGAATGATGTTTTTTTTTATTTGACCAATTAGATTTGTGTATTTTTAAATTGTGTTTTGAATTTACGAATTGAGAGTTTATTATTGAATCGTGTTTTGAATTACATATTAGATTTTGTGAAAGTGAATTGTGTTGTGGACCCTTTGAATTGTATTTTGTAATTGTATAATTTTTGAGACTGGTTCCATAGAAAGACCCCCAGAAAAATTTAAAATAAAGCTATTCAAACCACTTTATGAAACTGTATTCATGTTGCAATATTTATCAAAGAAAATTACAATATTGCAATATCAGATTTTTCCAATATCGTGCAGCCCTACTTTATGGTGTTTCAATCAAAGAAATGCCAACTGGTTCAGAATAAAACGAGCATTTAAAAAATAATTATTTCATGATATTAAAACAATCTTTGATCAGTAGTGTATTCATAGTTTAGGTCAAAAAAAGCATTCTATTTATCAAAAAAGTCCAAATTGTAAGCCAACAAGCTTATTCATTCAATGAAACGCACATGATGCTTAAAAGATTTTTAAACGAAACATTTGACTTATTTTAACAAACTTTGTTTCCTCAGGGACCATTCAATCAACTTCAGTTTAATCCATCATTTACAGTGCACCTTGTCACCGATGCGTATGAGATATTCAGCTTTGGCCATCATGGCGTCTCTGATCTCACTCTCTCCAAGGTTCTTCTCTGCATCCTCCAAAACATCATCCAGGCGCTTCAGTTCATCCTCATTTGCCTTCTTCATCTTACTCAACAGATCAGTGTCCGCCTGCCACTTCAGCTCCTTACACAGGGTTTCATAGTACGGGGCCATATCTACAACACAGCATCATCAGATACACACTTTACATATATAATTCACGCAACAAAAATAGACAAATAGACATAGAAATATATTAGAAATTGCAGCCACAAACCTCAAAATATGATTATCTTCATCTAAGGGACCCCCACCCTGATATTTTAATAAAATATTTTAATTTGAAATTTACATTAAATAAATATCAGTCATATTATTTTTAAATTATTTAATTTCAGTTTAGTTTGTTTTGCAAGTTTATTAAGTTATTTTTTTTTAATATCCACCTAAAACAAACAAATAAAAAAGCTTGATAACAGAAAAATAAACAGGCTAAAATAAATGATTAAAAACTTAATACAAAATAAAACATTAAAACAAATTATACAAGTTACATTAAAATGTACAATTAAAATGATGTTTCATTGATTAAAAACCAATAAGAGAAAATCAATAAGATTAAAGCAAATAACAAAACTGGATCAAATAAATTTCCAAATAAATTAATACAATAAAACAAACAAAAGCAAACTAAATATTTATCAAAAAATATTTTGGACAAATTGCTAATATTAATTCGTCAAAGTATAAACTAGGTCTTTCAACAGGACACGAGATGCATTTACCATTTTTAATGGGGTCGCTTGGATGAAAAGTATCATATTAAAGGCTCTCTGAATAAAATAAAAACACCTGTTTTGTAAAGTAGTTACGTGTATAACGCGCTTAACTCCAGATTGCGGCAAACTGTCACGCTTTATAAAGATGTAACGTTAAAATTGATGCAAGTTAAAGTAAAACTATTTATTAGCAGGTTAACATGATAGCATCTTAAGCATAATGTTTGACTACATCATGCAATTTTGGGAGGTTGTGAAGTGACGTTAACACTCGGAAAAATATATAAATATAACGTTCCCAATCAAGCTAATTCAATTTCCTTATAGTGGCAAACGCTTGACAAATACAGAAGAACATAATGTAGAAAACTAAAATATATAAAGTGTAAAAACAGGACGCGGTTAACTAATGCAGCAATAAACATAAATAACGTTAAATAACATTCAAAAGCGTCAAAAAAGAAAAAAAAACTCGTTAAAATGTGTCAAATCTATTAGCAGCCATTGAGCTAACATGCTAACGTTACTTAGCTTAGCCTGCCGGCTAAATACACATCAAACGGCATGAAAATGACAGCGCTCGTGCATAAACAGCTGAATACAAAGTAGCAGCCCAAATACCCTGTTAATAAGTATTTATAAAGAAAAATAATGTTATAAGGAGAACTCACTGTTGAGTTTGATGGCGTCCATTAGCTCGCTTTTAACCTGAGCATCTTGTCTGTGAGTGAGCAGAAACTTCAGCTGAGCGATCCTCAGATTGGGGTTTTTAGGTAAACCCTCTTCCTCCAGGTTCTCCAAAGGCATTTCTGCAGAGTTTAGTGAAATCTAAAGAGGGACGGGAATCTGTTATGGTTGGGAGTGATGATGGTAAACTAGAGGCAACGATGACTATGGGGAATCTAAACAAAAAAATGTGTCAATTCATTTCCGCCTGAGAGACAAAACGACGCAGAGAAAAGAGAGTCGAGCAATGTTGAACTACGCAGCAAAAATAACAACGCCGCCCTCGTCTGGTTATGTGTCATATCGCAACTACTCATTTAAAGGGATAGTTCACTCCTTGAGTTGTTTTTTTGATTGAGCACAAAATAACACATTTTGAAGAATGTTGAAAAACAAGAAAAAAAAAACATACCATGAAAGTCAATGGTTTATATCTGTAAACCCTCCCTTTTTCCCAGGATTCTCCCGTATTTTACAATTCTATTCCGCTATCATCCTGTAAAGATTTTTTATCGTAATTTCTCCCGTATTTAAAATTTTTTGTGCGCGCATAGGCGTTCTGGTCTAAAAAGGAAGGCGTTCTGAGGCGGACCGCTGGCGCGTTGCTATTTTGAAAATCTATAATAGATTTTTCATTAGACCAAAACTAACCCGGTCTAAACTCCAGCGCAGAGTTGCGCCTCGCTTATGCACTGTTTAATACACACATGAGAGCAATAGGCAAACATCTTTACATATGAAAAAATTTAAATATTAAGGATATATATAGGATATAATAAGAATAGATATAGGATATAAATATAAAGGATTAAAATATTACAAAACATATTATTTTCTAGCCTACATAAATATGAAAAATCACTGCTTTTATGTCTTCTTCATCTCGGGAGGCTTTTTCAGTTCATTCATAACAATTTGCTTCTGTATAATGTTATTTTTTATTAGCAGTATTATTTATTATATCCATATGTATATTTGTTTTATTAAAAACAAGCTTAGATTTGCCCACCTGTCAGGTTTTAGACCATATGGGGCACAGCATGTGTTTTAGGATATAAGTTTTTGAGCACAATTTGCTATTATTATTCATTTATTCGTTTGCTGGAAATTAGAACTGAATTTAGAAATAGTTTTGAAACGAATATTTGCGCTTAACAAACAAAGTTAATTATTTATAGACTAATTGATGTCTGTGCGTGAAGGTTTCCCTATCCAAGAGCGAATATGAAAGTGATCCATTATCTCTCATTCTCACGCAGTAGATGCTCTGTTTAACAGTTTTCTGTTAATAAAAACTGTTACTGTTAACTGTTTGCTTGTGAAATGCTCATTTTTTCCACTTAGACTTATATACTTTGCATCCTGTAAATAGCGAATGCGCTCTTGGCGCGACGCATCTGGCTCTTAAAGGGAATGCGAGATAAGATTCTAATTGGTTGGGGGGGTCACTCGTATTTTTACATCCCATATTGACAGGTATGCAATGGTTACATGTGTAACATTCTTCAAATGATATATATATATATATATATATATATATTTTCTGTTTAACAAAGGAAAGAAACTCAAACAGGTTTGGAAGAAGTGGAGGATGAGTATACAATATTTTATGTCAGAAAATGTAGATGAGACAAAAAGTGACAAGTCATTCAGGAGTCAAAAATTAATCCAAATCCTCCCCAGAATGCCTAACAGACATGACAGTGTATAAACTGGAGAAAAGCAGAGGAGCTTCATGACACAACCAAGAGGATAAACATGACGAGACTCCTGAAGCAGCTGGTAAGAATTTATTTGACTTCAGAATTCTTTTGCCAGACTTTTAAAACTTGATGAAATCAGAAATATTATAGATGGATCAGAATTATTGTCTCAATTTAAAAACAAAACAATCATAAATGCTAAACGAAGTGAAAAAATGATACATTTAATAACACATTTATTAATACATTATTGTGAACTATATAATTTCTTATTTCTTTCAACAAAGCACAGAACTCTTAACTAAAGTGTACTCATTTACTCAATGTGCCTCTGCATCAGAGAGAGAGAAAGAAAATCCCTCTGTTCTAGCTCTGGAGATAAAGTGAAATGTCTAAAGTTTTGTTGAGTACATTATCAATGAGGATTTTTTTTAGGCTGGTGGGAAAGCAGTGGTCTTAATCATTGTTTTGGGGTTCGGTGGATCATTTCAGAATGGATTTCATCTGACATCCATCAGCTCTCCTACTCCGGTACGCACCTGCGTTTCTGCTCAATCTATCCCAATTATTATGCTAAGAAATCAGGTTTCACTTTATTTTACTGGATCCTTGTGAGATAGATCTAATTACATAATAATAATTAACATGCCTTATGCTCCGGTTTCCCCCACAGTCCAAAGACATGTGGTACAGGTGAACTGAATAAGCTAAATTGGCTGCAGCGTATGTGTGTGAATGAGTGTATGGGTGTTTCCCAGTGTTGGGTTGCGGCTGAAAACCTATGCTAGATAAGATGGCGGTTTATTCAACTTATGATTAATAAAAGGACTAAGCCGAAAAGAAAATGAATGAATGAATAATTAACATGTGCTTGCTGGCTGGGTTAGTTGCATAATCAGGCACGTTCACAAGCAAACGTCCTGCCATGCAATGACTTTACAGTTTATAAAAGAGACGTTTTAGTAGTTTGTTGCAATACATTAGAAAATAATAAAAATAGATGTTGAAATAAATCTGAAGATTCACCAAAAAATTACTTTGAAAGACTTAAAAATGCCCATATAAGTCACTTTGTTAAACATTTCAACATCAAAAGAAGCATTACAATGTAATTAAAGCTTAAATAAGGCAAAAACGGCCACGAATCACACAATGTAACAGTTATTAGAATTGAACTGATTTGATTTGATTTTGATTTGACAGAAAAAGAGTCACCTGCAAGAGACTTTTATTCTACTTACAATCAAATATGTGTATATAGCTATATTTTAGTTGAATATTTAATAGCAACACAAACAAACCAAACAATTTCACTCAGCATTTCACCAAAAAGTTAATTAAAATGTACATTTAAATGTACTCCAATAACAATACCCCACCCCCACGTAGATATAACTACAATATTAAAAATAACAATGTACATACAAATTCTTCATTACCAAAAAGACTGAACAAATCTTGATATTCAAAATGTTACCGTGTAAAAGATCACTATTTATCAGAGTGAGAGACCAGTTTACAAACAATAACCTCAAAACTGTTTTGCCAGACTAAAATGCTGACTTTCAGATAAAATAATGATTAAAAACAGTGTATGCATTCATTGAAAAACAATTTTAAATATTTATTTTTATGATCAAGTGGGAAAATATTAAGGGTGGGAGGAGAGGTCATCTTACAAGGATTGAGGGCTCTGTAAAATAAAGCCTGAACAGAACACAGAATTTTGATATTGCCAATTCATTATAATACCTATAGTAAGTCTTTTTAAAATCTGTTATCTGTTTGTCCCCAGTATATTCAAAGCTTCATAAACAGCAGCTGGACATATCATTATGGAGATATTCCAAAAGAGAGTACCATCACCTTCATCTGGTCTGCTGTCGTTGCTCTGTACGGATTAGGGGGTCTTATTGGCTCCTCAAGTGTCAAATACTTAACTAGACGCCTGGGCAGGTAAATTACACTCATCCTTCCTCTTTTCTACAATCTGCCTTTTAACATTTTACTTTAGCTTTGAAAGTACCTGTGAAAAGAACTAGCATTGTCACACCACTTCTACCATACACTCCTAAACATAAAGGGCATTAATGGCTCCACCAAGAACCTTTAAAAATCAATGGAATCTTTTAATTCCACAAAATGATTCTTTTTACATTGGAAAAAAATGTTATTTGGAGAACTTTGCACTAAATTTTTCTGTGAAATTTACATTAAAATTTATTCCTTTGGCAGACACATTTGTCCAAAGTGACTTAGAATTGAGAAGACATTCAGCAAATCAACACAAAGAGTGCTGAATTACACCACAAATAAAAAAAAAACATAAATAACAAAATATAACAAAATAACAAAACGGGAGGGTGGCAGGAAATGGGTCTGAAATACGGCAACTCTCGGGAAAAACTGTAGTGTTGACAGGTATAAATTAAACAAAGAAACTGTTAGTGTTTAGAAAATTAAACGCTAGAGTAAGGGACTGGGTTTTTTTTTGTAATTGAAGAGTGTTTCTACAGGTGGTTTGTCAAGCTCACTCACCTGTGTGAGGCACACTTCATAAATGCAATTTTCTTTTGTGGGTCTGGTGCAAATGTGCAAAAACTGGTGCAGTGCCAGTTAAGGTGTCAGAGAGATGAAAGAGTGTTTTTACAGGTTGTTTGTAAAGCCCACTCACCTGTGTGAGGAACACTCAGTTTGGGTTGTTGTGTAGTGAGGGGGAGGAGGAGGGGGAAAATTACTGTGAAATATTGTGCATTTCTGAAGTGTAATTCAAACTCGATATTTTGTTCCACTGTGTTGCACATGTAGCAGAATCACAGTACAGCTTGACTTGACTTGAAAACCCCTTGTGGTTCCCATTTGTTTACTGTATATGTTCTCTTTCCAGAAAAAGAACCACCCTCTTGAACAGTGCTATAGCGGTTGTGGCCTCAATTATCATGTACATAAGCAAACCCACATATTCATTTGAGCTGATCCTCATAGCACGCTTTTTATTTGGCTTTATAGCAGGTATGTTCATCAGACTATAATATATGTAATTATTACTTATAATAAAATGTGATGTGCATTGTGATTTACTTTTGCTCTTTGTTTTAAAGGGTTAGGTTTAAATGTCCATTCCATCTACCTCGGCGAGAGCTCACCAAAAAAGATCAGAGGTGTGGTGTTGCTCACAAGCGCTATATTTTTGGCCCTTGGCAAACTATCAGGACAGTTTGCTGGCCTCAGGTATAATTTTCGTGTTAAATTGAACATTTAAGCAGTAAGAGATTCTGCTCTAACTGGGAGAGGTGTCTGGATGCAGACCTGGTGCAGTGCAATCTGAGCTGCATCCAATGCTTTTTAATGCATTCAACTAACCCCACCACTAGCCCTACCCCTCACAGTGATGTCACTCGCTCCATTTGAGTGCATTGTGTCTGACGTACATCGATGAGTAATGCAATCTCAGCTTGCATCATAAAGGCTGCATCCAGATATTATTGCAAAATGGAGAAAAAAATATGACATGGCTCTCTTTAGATAACATGTTACTGATTGTATAGAGGCAGATCTAAATGTAAGCTAACAGTCCATTTTTGAAAAGAGGGAGGGTTTAAATGGACGATAGAATTAAGAAGCATTGTTTTTAGAGACACCAGTGGCCATTAAGTGCACTCCATCCTGCAATCTATTGATAATACACACTGTAAAATCCGATTAAGTTAACTCAAACTGTTTGAGGAAACTAATTGCGGCAAACCATTTAAGTTTTGAAACTAAATAGTTTGAGTACTGTAAACTTATTATAGACTATATTAAACTATATTTATACAACAGTTCTGTCTGGTTACAGCACTCGTCCACCACTCGTCCAGTACAGCACTCGCCCAGCCTCTTAATCCACCTTTCTGTATTACTCCACCTACATACAGCAACAAGCAAAGGACACTCTACAGGTTGACAAATATTGGGCATTGGGCTTTTGGGCAACATAATGTACTTTTGAGGTTTTTTTAAATCGATAATGTAGTTGTTTAGATTGCAACTATGCAGTTTATTTATAAGGATAGTGCCTATTTTAAATATTTATAATTTCTGAGAGACAGCTCGTCGGTGGCCATTAGCCTGTCTTTGAGTAAAGATGGTTGACGATGTTCATCCACAAGATGGCGACAGAGACACATAATAAGCCCTAAGAGAAAAACTGCATAATTTCAAACTACTGCTGATTAAATCATCATAAATCAGGCAAATTACTTTCTAAATCAATCTCTCTCTCTCTTTTGTATGTTGTAGTGCTTTATTCATACCATAGTAATATGGTGATCTTACGATTGCAACAGAAAAATACTGGGAGATATCTTTGTAGATTTATGGCATTTCATGCAGTTCTGCCTTATAATTTTGAAATGTGAGCAAAATGTGAGCACATTACTTTAGATATTACGCTAGAGAATCATTCAAATACTAGCTCTAAAGTGACGTTTGTGAAGTAGCAACGGCTTCTGCTGTTCTGGCATCAGCTGCAGATACAAAAAGAGTTTTGAAACTCTCTGTGTTTAATTTTCTTTTTTATATACACAATTATGCCATCGAACTGTTGTATAAATGCAATACCACACTCATAACAGTGTGATGTGGCTGTATATTGTTAGAGTTGTTAGACGTTAATTTTAAGTTATGAGTTTAGTTAACTTGGATGAAGTCCAAACAACATATATAGCCTCTCAAATTGTTTGATACTGTTTGGTACTGAGATAAGTTAGCACATTTTTTTAAACTCATTTATTCATAACTCATTAGATTTGATTTCTGCTAAATATAATCAGTTTAAGAGTTACCATAACTCTTTTTCATTGAGTCATAGTAACTTTTTAAAATGATAAGTTAAACTAACCTATTTTCATTTAGTGATTTTCACTGTTAGAATTTAGAGTGTAGTCACAACACACAAGTCAACTAATTAAAAAAAGATTATGGTGTCCTTGTTACAGTGTTAACATTATTTATGTACCTATAATTAGGGTCAGTATAAAGGTTAGGTCTAAGGTTAGTTGAAGATTCTTACATATTGTCTCTTTATGTACACTCTATGATTGCATCTGTTACTTGCAACAGTATTTCTGTCCCATTGCACCAAGAGCAAATGTATTTTGTCCACTGCAATTTGATTGGACCATGATGGCTGTAGTTTGCTATTCCATTAAAAAAAAGACTTTGCTGTTTGTTTAAACTACTTATTTAAAATGAGCTGAAACAATGCCTGAGTTTGTGACAGCCTAATTGTTTTATGTTCAATCCACTTAAATTTGTAATAATCATTAATTTAACCTAATTCTTCATGTTGTTCCAACACAAATGGATTGTGGAATCCAGCCTTTTTAAAGTATTGGTGGATCTCATGAAACAAAGATAAAAATATCACTGCAAGAGGGATGGGACGTTAAAAAATTATGATAAATAATATCATAAAAAAACAGTATCATGTGGCTTCTGACAAAAATGTTTTTTTCTTTAAACCTCTGTAAACTTTCCAACTTTATTCCCAGAGAAATTCTTGGCCGTGAAGAGTGGTGGAACATTTTGTTGTGCTTCCCAAGTGTGTTTTGTGTGATCCAGTTGGCAGTTTTACCGTTCCTTCCTGATGCCCCTCGATATATTCTGATTGAAAAAAACAACACTGAACAGTGTAGAAAAGGTATGTTATGTTCACCCAAATCAATTTATCCATCTGGTCAATGTATTTGTGTGAAATCATATTTGCGTTTTCACTTGCAGCACTGCAGTATCTATGGGGACTAGGTGAATATAAGATGGAGATCGAGGAGATGTCAGAAGAGCAGGCCGTCATTGGAGAGAAGCAAAATAAGAGCGTGTTGGATCTGCTGAGAGATAAAAGTGTGCGCTGGCAGGTCATCTCCCTGCTGGTTTTAAGCATAGGGATCCAGTTCAGCGGCATCTCTGCTGTAAATCATTTACCTTTCATCATATATTTTATCAAATATTGTTTCTGTAACATGTTCTGAGTCTCCTGTGTCAAAATGTTTTGAAATGTGACCTTGGACCAGTCTTATGTTGCATGTGTTTATTTTAGTCAGTAGCCATAAGTACATTGTATGGGTCTAAATTATTGATTATTCTTTTATGCCAAAAATCATTAGAAAAATTAGCAAAAATCATCTTCCATTAAGACATTTTATAAAATTTCATACTATAAATATATAAAAACAAAATTTTTGATTAGTAATATGCATTGCTAAGCATTACAATTGGACAACTCAAAATATTATTTTGTATTTCTTTTTATTTTTAAGTATGTTTTACTCCAGATTTTCAAATAGATATAACTCGGCCAAATAATATCCTATATTAAAATAAAAACTCAATGGACAGCTTATTCCGCCTTCATGTGATGCATAAATCTCAATGTCCAAAAGTGTTTTGAAACAGCACTTGTTTTTGTAGTTTAAAGTCACAAATATTATCCAAGACATCAGAACAGAGTACAGAACAACCAGGGGTGCGTTTCCAAAAACAATTGTTAGCTAAGGTCACAAGTTCCGTCGTTACAAACATACTTTTTTGATTTGGTGTTTCCCAAATCCATTGTTCCAATGAACATTCGCAAACTGGGTCGCAAACATGTACACTTACAACTACACCTGCATAGCTGTAGTAAGAAGCATAGTTCCTGGTTGTGTTCTATTCACCGATGCCCCCCTATGCCCTATTCCTTTAAAATGTTTCAACATTTAAAATTATAAAAAAAACCCATTAAAGTCATCTTAATTTGCTTTTGAAGTATTTTTTTAGCGATCTTCATATTTACAATAGTGTCCTTTCACAGTGCACTTAGAAAACCTTAAATGCCATTTTGAACGCAGCTGTGGCTCATGATGAAAGCTATAGATGACCTATTATTTAAAAGTGGAATATACGTTATGTCTCCAAAGCTTGTGAAACAAAAATATATAGCATATGTTAATGGTTTTAATTTATAGTATGTTATTTTTAAGAAATGTATCTGTATATGACATGGGCCTGTTGGTTAGAACATTTCTGCAGTGGTTTGAATGTTTCAAATAATAGAATATTCTCAGTAATATTTGTAAGGAATCAAAGGGCCCTTTATGTTCCATTTATACATATTTCAATTAAAATGAAAAAAACAATTATTGGATTTTTTTTAAAAATGTGTGTGCATGTAAAACAATATCATTTGCACAAAAATATATGGAGCTTTTCTCTAACGAAGTTGTTACCCCACCCCGTTTAGAGCGTCATTATTGATGTCTTACATCATAACTAACGTGGTTTAAACAATGGATCACTCGACACTACATCGTTCTTTTCCCAAACAATGCATCGTACTTTCATAGTTCTGCTGCGAGCTATGTTGATTTTTGGGAAATGCATCCCAGATTTATTGTGAAAATGTTATGATCTTTTCCTCTTTTTTGCTCACAGATCACCATCTTCTCTTTCAACATCTTTCTGGAAGCGGGTATTCCAGAAGACAAGATCCGTTACGTCACTCTGGGAATAGGAGCATCTGAAGTTCTCATCACCATAACCTGTGTGAGTAGTACTAGAGAAACACTAATATGGATTATCACAGAAGAGCATCAAAAATCATCTCTGTGGCCCACTTGTGTTTTTTATTAACGTTATCTGTGCTTGTGCGCATTTGTAGGGCCTGTTCATTGAGAGAGTGGGGAGAAAACCGTTGATGTGGAGAGGGTTTGGGGGCATGTCAGTCGTCATGGCATTAATCATAATCACTCTGTACCTAAGGGTGAGTCTCTATCATTTAACGGTCCACAGCAAACAGTGCAGACGTTCATCACATTTCCTTTGTTTCATCTGCAGGACTACAGCTTTGTGATTCCATACTTCACCGTCTTTCTTATATTCTTGTTCATGATTTTCTATGGTGGAGGCCCAGGTAAATTGATTATACCTTTATATTTTAGGGACAAGTTCTGGTTCTTTAATTTGTCTGGTTGGGCAATTTTCCAAAAGTATTTATTTTACTGTTATACGCTACACCAGGGGTCACCAACCCTGTTCCTGGAGAGCTACCTTCCTGCACATTTCAGTTGCAACCCTGACCAAACACACCAGTTTGTAATTATCAAGTGCTGCTTTAGGTACTATTAATTGGTTCAGGTGTGTTTGATCAGGGTCGGGACAGAATTCTGCAGGAAGGTAGCTCTGCGCTACACCTTGATATTACTGGTTTGGACATCTTTTTGACTTCAGAGTGTCTTAAGGTGTTAGTTCATATAAAATAAAACATTATTTTGTTAATGATTCACCCTCATAATATTTTAAACCCCTTAGAAACCCCCTTTATTCATTGCCAGAACACAAATTAAATGTATTTATATGAAATCTGAGGGCTCCTTTATTCTGCATAGAAAACAATTGTCCATATATACGAGGACGCTTCAAGTAGACATGCAACAATTTGAAGTTAAACATTTGTGTGCTGCTAACTTGGCAATAGCATTCGAGTGTAACTTATTGTTCTATCGTTTGCTTGAATAAACTCCACAAATATATAAAATAAACTAATTTGCTTTATTTGACTCAAACTAAATCCATAATCCATAAAATAAATCCTGAATCTGCTTCATCCACTTCTGTCACTGACGGCTGTTTATCTCATGTGAAGCAGCAGAAGAAAGAAGCTTGCTCATGGGAAGGGTGGATGGAGAGAACCAGCTTATTTGCATTTAAAGGCACAAGCTACAAAAACGACTACACTGTCCTCAGAATTGAAAATTGCCATATTCTGAAGCATATTATAAATGATCTGATGGGTATTTTGCGTTGATACTTTAAAAACACATTCTGGAGACACCAAAGACTTATTTGTAAATTGGTAAAATAGGAGCCCTTTAAAATAAGCATATGTGAATATACATCAGCTATTGAAAACAACTCATACTGCTTTGTTGTTGACAGCTGCAACAGTAGGAGCGGTGTGCAATGAGATGTTTATCCAATCATACCGTCCAGCTGCATTTGTGTATATCGGTATCCTGCGCTGGGTAGGATTCACCCTTCTTGGATTCGTCTTCCCATTCCTAATTGTAAGTCAAAATATACGCATTTGAATATAAAGCAATGTTTGGAGTTTCAGTAAGGAATAACAGACAACAGACTGTTGAATTGTTAGAAAAATAATGTACACAGTGAGGTGGGGATGCCTCCGGTTTGCATTATCATCTATTATTTCATGGTCTGCTGAAATTCTGGGTTCTGATTGGCTAGAACGTGTGGAATAAAATAGTTTATTGCACAGGTATAGTTTTGATCATTAGTAGTATCCATAGTAACTGACAAAGTGACAGTTGCTGGTCCAAATCTGGAGCTTATCTTACAAAATAACTTACAAGAATGGTTCTTAAATTAGTAGCCCACATTTATGTTATAGAAAAATATATATAAAAAAAAAAAAATCAAAAATCAGGATAGACATATACATTGTTGAAATGTTTTCATTTGTAATTTGTTTTGCAATATTTTGCATGAATTTAAATGTATTATATTTCCATTTGTGAATATGTTCTGTGACTAATATATAATTTTTATTAATATATCTGTTTAATATTTCTGTTTTGTTCAAATGCATCAATATATTAAACATATTCACTGAGAAATGGATACAAATATTAATTTTCAAAATGGAGTGTACTTTTGTAAATTTATGCTGAGCATTCATTCATTTTCTTGTCGGCTTAGTCCCTTTATTAATCCGGGGTTGCCACAGCGGAATGAACCGCCAACACATCCAGCACATTTTTACGCAGCGGATGCCCTTCCAGCCGCAACCCATCTCTGGGAAACATCCACACACACTCATACACTACGGACAATTTAGCCTACCCAATTCACCTGTACCACATGTCTTTGGACTGTGGGGGAAACTGGAGCACCAGGAGGAAACCCACGCGAACAAGAGAACATGCAAACTCCACACAGAAATGCCAACTGACCTGAGGATCGAACCACCGACCCAACAACCTTCTTGCTGTGAGGCGACAGCACTACCTACTGCACCACTGCGTCGCCATTTATGCTGAGCAGTGTAGTTGAAATTATTCAGCATAGTGATATAGAATATCCAAACTACTTCAGCTGAGCCAAGAAAATAAATTCACTTCACTCCACTTCAATAACACTAAAACATATCCTGCAGTCTGTTCCACAAATGCAGCATTCGTAATGCCATTCTGGGTTTACATTTTCCAAATCTTTTTCTATTAGTGATCATGATTTTTTCAAAGTCAATCTTTTTTAAAGATCATAAAGTACCAAATGAAATACAAAATGGTTATTTTATGCATCCCCTATTGTATGTCTTCTTCTTAAACAATGTTTAATACCAGGCTTTCAGGTGCGCCTTTGAAAACTGCTCCATGTTCACAGAGGAACTCACCTTGACAAAAGAGCACATTTCTCCTCTGTTTCCGCAGGTCGTTCTGAAGTCTCTGAGCTTTGTTCTCTTCTCCTGCATATGTCTGCTAGCCGCTCTCTACATCTTCTTCATCCTTCCTGAAACAAAAGGCAAAACCATCCTTGAGATTTCACAAGAGTTTCAGAGGATCAGAGTGTGTGGATCAACCAAAGAAGACACCATGTTCCTAGAGACCAAGCTGTAAAGTTCATGAAATACAGTCTCCGGTGTATGGACTGGTGCACAGAATGTTACATTATTGTCATATTTATCAATATATTATTTATTAAGACAGACTGTTTAGCTAATTCTACTTTAAGGGGATCATTTACTGCCAGCTACTATAACAGTAATCATAATAGGATCAGTTCTTACTCATTTCAACACGTCAAAACTTTAAAGACAATACATATGTAGAATACACCTGGTTATTGGTTTTTATCTGGTTATTTATGTTGTATGTAATTTTTATAGTGTTCTGCGTTTGTTTGATTATGTCTGTTTGAAAGTATTTTTTGTGGTGTAGGAATGAATTTGCCATAAAATAAAGTGTACAAACAAACAGATGTAATGCATTTTTTTCTAATGTTACAGTGAGTTTACATTAGACATGTGCTGCACAGTGCAACAACCCATTATAATCATGATTCTGTCAACTGTGTGTGGTGTGACACTTCAAATCCTTGTTATCTGATATATGATGATTGAATTAACTCCACAACAAATACATCACATAATCATCGGGAAAGTTCTTACTGTAGTATTTCTCACAAACGTTACGTGAGGTTTGCTTCCTTCATGTCTGTCACTGTGCTGTTTATCTGACGCACCTGAGGCGGAGATGAAGACACACCCTGTCAGGCACGTGGGAACGGTGGGCAGGGAGAACTACTGTAGCATTAAAGGCACAGGCAACAAAAACGAGAGGGGTCTGGCTGCAGACTTGGTGCAGTGCAATCTGAGTTGCATCCAATGCTTTTTAATCCGCTCACCTCTAGCCCCACCCATCACAGTGACGTCACTAACTCCATTGAGTGCATTGTGTCTGACATTGCATCGCTGAGTGATGCAATTTCAGCTTGCATCATAAAGGCTGCATCCCGATACTATTAACAAAAACAGCAAAAGTTGTTCAGAGCACAACATTTCAATATTCTGAAAGGTATAATAAAAATCTGATGGGTGTTTTGAGCTAAAACTTTACAGACACATTGCGGAGAGACAAATGACTTATATTAAATCTTGAAAAAGGGTTAAAATAGGTGGCCTTTAAATGAAATAATACAAATCAACAACAATATCTAAAACATCCTGTCTCACTACTTTTGTAGTTTGTACAAAATTTGGCAAGTAATTTACAACATCAATCTTGTTCACGGCTGTTTCAGTGGTAATCAGAGAAGACAGTTACAAAATCTGGAAGACAAAACCAAGAGAAAACAAACAGAGGACAACAACAGAAAGACACGATACATGACAGGATGTAATGAGATGTCATTTTTACTGTCTAAAACAATGCAAGTACACAGTAGTCACCAAATGACAGGGATTGCCAAAACGAACCAGCGTATAATCTGAGAATCGTCAGTCAGATTGATCAATGATTTGCTCCATTATTAGATGAATTGCTTCCTTTACTAGAGGGTCCATACTGACCATTGCATTTTTCCTCATTTAAATTATACGGGTGACAAGCCTTGTGTATTCTATTGCAACTAATTCACATCTGGATTTTCTTTTTTTTTTTTTTGGTGAACTTTGAAAAGATTTGCTTCGATTTAGGATGGAAACCCGGTTAATGAGTAAATCACTGAATGACCCCAACTTATTCATTTAAAAACAATGATTCATTCAGCACTTGACCTGCATAAAGGTTAATTCTACTAATTCTACTTCTTCCGTAACTGTTTTTGCAACCAGATGTAAGCATAAAGTAAGAGGAAATCTTCTGTCAAACATGATGCAGAAACATTTTCCATAGATCCACTGGTGAAATCCAGATCCAACTGGTTCATTTTGGTCGCAAGGTTCAGAACAGACAAACAGTTTAGTTTGACAGTGTGAGCTAAGTTTAACACATCAATATTGAATCTCTAATGTAAAATGAGCTATATTTACATCTATTTTGTTGATCTATGCAATTATTACCCACATAGTCTTGCTGTTATCTGAAAGGAGGGTTGAATTTATGTAGAGATGTCTGTGTTAGTTATGTCAATTGATTTACAGGAAATCCTAGTTGAAAAAAAAAAAAAAAGCTAATTAAAAATTTATGTGTGTGTGTACGTGTTTTTGTGACATCAGGACACAAATCTGTATAATGACATGGGTATGAAACAGGTATTACAAAAAGGAGGTGAAATATGAGGACATTGGTGATGTCCTCATTTCTCAAAATGCTTATAAATCCTACAGAATGAGTTTAATCAGAGTAAAGTTGCACACTGACTCCTGTGATGGTTGGGTTTAGGGATGGGGTGGGGTGAGGGCAATACAATATACGGTTTGGAAAGTATAAAAGGAATGAAACCTATGTAATGTCCCCACTTTTCACAAAAACAAACGTTGTGTGTGTGTTTTCTTCAACAGCTACCACACCAAAAGAAGATTTCTGAATAACAAATTAACATTGTGGCTCTTAAAATCTTTGTCAGTAAAGTCACTGCTCCTGAACCATAATTAAATGCTCTATTTCTTATATGAGTGAAGCACTTTTCACAGAAAAAAAATACATATATATTTTTTAATTGCTGTTTTGAGCTGGTATTATTATTATTATTATTATTATTGTTGTTGTTGTCATATTTTTGAAAGAACTGTGACACAATAAATAAAGTACTCAAAGTATTAACCCTTTAACTGCCCCACCAAGAAAAAAAATTGGATTGCATTTCTTAACCCTTAATGTCACTTGTTGACACACTCAATGCATTTTCTCCAACATATCTCACAATTTCTGAAATATCAACCTCTAGCAAAAGGTTGAAATGTCGGTTTACAATAAAAAAGTACCAGAATTAATACATATACTATTAAAAGCAGAAAATTTGAAATGTAAGACAAATCTGTTAAAAAAATAAACACCAAATCATCTTTATTTTTGGAAGCACTAAAACATTTCAGATTCTCATTTGTTTTTTTTTTGTTTTTTTTTTACAATAAAACCAAAATCAAGTGTAGTAGTGCAAAAGGTGTCACGAAATGGGGAATGATCACAAAATGCAAAAATCCAAGTGCAGCAATTTATTCACAAAAAGACAAAGGTATCCAAAAAGGCAGATTTCCAAGAGACAAAGGTTTCCAAATCTTGCACAGAACCATAAGCAAGATACAAAAACTTGATGACCAGACAAAGGAACTGACAAAAATCTAAAAACGGGTAAATACAAGGACAGGGTAGGAGTGCTAACAAAAACGAACACAAACAGGAATCCAAGAATAATCGTAATACAAAAAACTAGATAACCAGACAAACATACCAGACGTAAGGAACTAACAAAATCCTAAGGCAACTAAAACAGAGAACAAGAGGGTTTATAAAGACAGGACTAAATTAACAAACACAAAACAGCTGTAACATAACAATCAGTAATGCACAGGATTATGGGAAATGAAGTGAAACTACAAAACAAACTAGTGCCCTCAAATGTCCAAACTTGGGCACAGCAACAGATGTGGCATTACCCCCGCTCAAAGGGAGTGGATTCCAGACACTCCCACTAGATCACTTAACTAAAAGGGAGGTGGAATGGAGGTTGACTAGGGGGAGGGATGGTGGGTCAGACATACCAAAACTATAACATAAATGGAAACAAGGTGAAACCATACAAGCCAAGGTGAAGTCCGTGAAAGAAGTGAGCAACTGAGCTTTGAGGACTTGATGCCCAATCTAAAGGCCACCATAGTGGTACAAATGCTGGGATTGGTGGCCAGCCTATAAGGTATAAGGCCACCCAGACAGTGATGAATTAAACTTTGGTCTGTTTGGAACAAAGGTTTGTTTCGGTGGCAAGGGCCTTTCCAGATTAGGAAGAGGCTTACCCCTAGATCTGGGTTGTGAAATGAAAGAGGGCTCACCGGCGCTTGAGGGCGAGGGCTCACCGGCGCTTGAGGGCGAGGGCTCACTGGCGCTTGAGGGCGAGGGCTCACCGGCGCTTCAGGACGAAGGCTCACCGGCGCTTGAGGACGAAGGTTCACCGGCGCTTGAGGACGAAGGCTCACCGGCGCTTGAGGACGAAGGCTCACCGGCGCTTGATGGCAAAAACTCAAAGAAACTTAAAAATGAAGACTGAATAATATAAGAAAAATAAGGTTCAATGAGTCTAGAAACAGAATTAAAAAACAAGGAAAATAGTTCAAGAGCAATAGAGAATGAGGACTCAAAAGTGATTTCTGAAGCAGAGACTAAACTGACAGTCATCTCAGGCTGAATACTTAAATGAGCAGGAATACTGAAAAAAAGGTCTGAACTGCTGATCACCTTGGGCAAAGGCTGTAAGGTTGTGACAATCCTGGGCAAAAAATCTGGAGTAATGGCTATCTTACTGAAAGGTTCATGATTAGCAGATCTCTTGAGGAAAGCCTCCATGTCATCATCGAAAGAGGTCCTGGATAAACCGTAAACTTGATCAAATTCTCTGGACTAGTGCTCACTGTAGGCTGAAATCCTAAAGAATCAATTGATTTAGGCAGAGGCTTGAATGTTTTGACAGAGAGTGTCAAAACATTCAACAGCCTCAGTGACACACTCTGGGATGATAGTTGTTTGAGGTGGAGATCCGGGGGTGACGACAATTTTGGAAAATTTTCCGTCTCATTTGCAGGCAAGAGAATCTTGAAACTCATCCTCACAAAAAATAAATAAATAAAATAAAAAATTCTGCTGCTGGATTTAAATGGCCTTAGGATCATGTCACGAAATGGGGAATGCAAAAATCCAAGTGCAGCAATTTATTAATAAAAAGAGGTATCCAAAAAGACAGAGATTTAAGACCATAAGCAAGATACAAAAACTTGATGACCAGACAAAGGAACTGACAAAAATCCAAAAACGGGTAAATACAAGGACAGGGTAGGAGTGCTAACAAGTGCTAACAAAAACGAACACAAACAGGAATCCAAGAATAATCGTAATACAAAAAGCTAGATAACCAGACAAACATACCAGACGTGAGGAACTAACAAAATCCTAAGGCAACTAAAACAGAGAACAAGAGATAAAAAGAGTTTATAAAGATAGGACTAAATTAACAAACACAAAACAGCTGTAACATAACAATCAGTAATGCACAGGATTATGGGAAATGAAGTGAAACTACAAAACAAACTAGTGCCCTCAAATGTCCAAACTAGGGCACAGCAACAGATGTGACAACAGGATTATGTTAAAAATTTTTATTTATTTATTTATTTATTTTTTGTAAACCAACAATGTCATGTGTAAACCATTAATTAAAACAGTCGTTCTTTAAATAACTTTAACAGTTATTTTTTAAAAAGTCAAAATATGGTCAACCACTTGGTAGAGCAGGCAGTTAATTATTTTCTGAAAATAAAATGACAGCAGAGACATGAAACAGATCTGAAAGAAAACGGTTAATATAATTCAGACATTAGAGAGAAGTGTAATAGGAAAGATGACACAACAATCGTTTTACCACTTTCATTTAAGGACCAATTCTCACTACAAACTATGGCTCATTACCTGCATATTATTAAGCTATTGACTGATCATAAGCACAGCTTATAAAGCACATGTTCTGCCTGATCTAATTCTACATAATACCTAAACATAAGCCACAAATTAGGAGTTTGTTAAGGCAAAAATAATTTTTTTTGTTATTAGTGAGAGTTGTACCTTAACTAAAGTGTGACCTAATGTTCAATGGATTCAAAGGTGTTTCTAAGAAACATTCTCTGCTTTTGATCTGCACTTTGATTTGCTGAGAGATATTTGACAAGTTTTATCCAAACACGTAAAACTACTGATTCTTTTATTTATTTCACAATAGCTGAAAATGTCTAACTACATTATGTAACATCCGAAAACAAAAATGTTCTCTTTTTTAAATCAATGTAGACTCTCCAGTTACTCCTTAACTAGCCCATCACACATTATAAAGCGAACTCTCTCTATTTCTCAGGGATAGTGCTGATAGATATAATTGAAGTATTTGGTCCGGTTAAGAGCTTGCCCACCCGTACTGCTGCGCAGGGGCTTTGGGTTTGCTGAGGTTCATATCAGGGACTTTCTGTCTTATCAGTCCCGCACAGGCTCTATGAGGTTCCCAGCCTTATTAACTGTTTAACATGTACTGAGTGAACTTCACACACCAATAATGATTGACACAACTAGATACTTTATCGCCACTTCAGCTGTTTCATAGGATTAATTTAGCTGACTGACAATGATTATGGATATCCCAAAACACACTGTTATATAATTATTGGAAAGACTTTATGTGCATGACATAATGTCCATTGGGAAAACCAATGTTATAAGCTTGTAACACTAAAGAAACGCTGGAAATAAGGGAATAAATTCTAACCCTGAAGCAGAACGTTAAACTAAATTTAATCAATTATTTTGATGCCTTTTAGTAACCTCAATATACACTCACAGGTGTTATTAGATACGACAGGGTTAGACCCCCTGTTGACTTCAGAACTGCCTTAATCCTTCATGGCAGATTCAACAAATTACTGGAAATATGTTCCATATTGACATGATAGCATCACGCAGTTGCTGCAGATTTGTCGGCTGCACATCCATGATGTGAATCTCCCGTTAAACCACATCCCAAAGGTGCTCTATTGGATTGAGATATGGTGACTGTGAAGGCCATTTGAGTACATTGAACAGTAAACAGTCTGAGATGATTTATGACATGGTGCGTTATCCTGCTGGAAGTAGCCATCAGAAGATGGGTACACTGTGGTCATTAAGGGATGGACATGATCAGCAACAATACTCAGGTAGGCTGTGGTGTTGACACGATGCTCAATTGGTACTAATGAGCTCAAAGTGTGCCAAGAACATACAGTATCCCCCACACTGTTACACCACCACCAACAAAATATGAAGCATGGATACAAGGCAGGATGGATCCATGCTTTCATGTTGTTGATACCAAATTCTGACCCTACCATCCGAATGTTGCAGCAGAAATCGAGACTCATCAGACCAGGCAATGTTTTCCCAATCTTCTATTGTCCAAATTTGTGTGATTTGTGTGATTTCAGTTTCCTGTTATTAACTGAATAGTGGCACCCGATGTGGTCTTCTGCTGCTGTAGGCCATCTGCCTCAAGGTTGGACGTGTTGTGCACTCACAGATGCTCTTCTGCATACATCGGTTATAACTAGGGATGTAACGCCATTGTAAATACCGTCATACCGCAATAGCAATTTTTTTCAATATTACCGTAGTCGCATGACTAACTACAATTCAAACTACAATTCCCATTAGCCCTGGCGTGGCCATCAACCTTTGCGGTCTGTTGTCGCTACAGATCCAGTAATGCGGAAATGGAGTGTGCTGCTAGTAGCGGGGATGAAAAAGAGCTGGAAATGATCGAACCTAAATCGGGTTTTAAATCGGATGTGTGGAAGCATTTCGGTTTCTCCCTAAAAAAAGAAGGGGGGGGAGTGTTGTTGTTGTCGCCGCGCGCGTACTGAATATCGGTGTTGTTGCGCGCGTTCTGATCAGCTGTGTTGTCGCGCGCATACTGTAAAGCGGGACGGAGGGTGTGTCGCGTCGCGGGGGCACTTTTGATCACTTTGGAAGGGCACTTTCTATCCAAGACTAAAAAGGGCATGTGCACTGCACAGGTTAAGCCCTATGTGTGCACGTGCCTGCAAGTCGGGGAATACGACTAATAACAGTCATGGAGACTGCAAAAACACAGCACACTGTTCAGACTGATGCAGACATTGACTTGTACCACTCATGGCTTGTCCTCTCAAGTGGGGGAAAGACAATGCACAACGTTACCCACTGCTGTCAACCTGGGCCAAGTCATATCTCTGTCCCAGAAACCTCAGTCCCAAATGAGAGGGTTTTTTTCTGTTGCAGGGGACATGCCCAGAGATCCCAGCTTTTTCCAGATTATAGTTATATGATAATTTTCCTTAAAACCCATCTCTATCTAAGTGAGTGCGTGATTAAATGTTGAATGTGATGAGTTTTAAACAATACTAAATTGAAACTTTATTTTTTTTACATGGTTTAATGATTTTTTGTTATTAAAAGGCCATGAAACCCCCTTGTTTCATCAGGGTGTTTTCACACCTCTACTTTGGAAAAAGTCAGAAAAGTGGGCGTGTCCAGCTCTGTTTAGGGGGGAGTGTCGGAGGAACTAAAGTGGGATGGTGTGGGAGTGTCTATTTGGGCACGAGCGAGTTTCAGAGTCAAAACACACACACACACACACACACACACACACACACACACACGGGAGAAATTGATGGTGTTTACATGGACATCTGTAGTTGAATTATTTGCCAAATTATTAAATGGTGGACTTTAACTGCAGTTTGGCTCTTTCATTCAGGGAATTCATTCATGCCCCTCGCGACAAACGAGATATTTGATTCGAGGAGCTGCTCTAAGCGTGTATTTTTCATGCAACGTTTGATACAGCACGGCGAATGAGAGAAAAAAAAACCTTCGGATTTCCCGGAAACTTAGATGCACACAGCAGGTAGTGTCAGAAAGCCGCGTGTTATTCCTTTCACAAAATGCGGCGAAAATCCTACACGAAGTTAAAGTTTGGTTGTGGTGCTAACATGTTTACACTCGGTGCAATAGTTAACTTAGTTCGATACGAACAAACTGAATAAACAAAGAGCACTGGTCGCTCACTTACCAAATCTGTAGAGACAGAACAATCACCAGCAGCTAGAGCCGCGTCTTTATTAAGAGGAGACTACAAGCGAATCCGATCTCAGCGTTTGCAGATGAGAACAGCTCTCAGGTAAACAATAATCCTCCTTAGACACGTAAGTTATTGTTGTCGAGCGTCGCGTACACTGTTAATCCACACGTGACTCCAGCTGCGCTCTCACAGAGAGAAAATGAAAACAAAACTTAACTGCAGCAAATTATAAAAGCAACACTTCACGCTTGTTTTGCCAACACAACGTGGCGTCTCTGCCGTCTACACTCTGACAGTAATGAATATTAATGAAGTTGCACAATAGAGCGCGCTGATTGGTTTGAACCAAGCCTTACTCATGCATTAATGCAACACACTGTAAGACGTAATAAGACACACTCTGGTACAGACGTCCAGTCTGCACGCAGGAATACAACAACGCTATTATGTCATGGTCGTGACGCAGCTTCAAAAATTCGTTTCAAACCGGAAGTACGAATTTGCTTGAAATATCGCAAAAACAACCAATTTACACTTTTTAGTGAAATATAGGTGTCCTAATAGTGTTTTTAGCAGTGTGGGACACATATACGACTGTCAACAGCTCAAAAAATGTGTTTTGGTGTTTCGTGACCCTTTAAAATTGAAAAATTGAAGTTCCTGTTTTAAAGCTTACAGATAGATGGCTAATTTGTATGTTATTGGCACTTTTCGCACTTTTTTGGGGTATTTTTATTAGTTTTGTTTTTCCTGTAAATGATTCAATAAATATCGTACTGTGCAATTCATACCGAGGTATTACCGTATTACCGCTGATCGTCTTGACCATGTCTACATGTCTAAATGCATTGAGTTGCTGCCATGTGAATGGCTTATTAGAAATTTGCACTAAGGAGCAGTTGGACAGGTGTATTTAACAAAGTGGCCAGTGAGTGTACATTACCTATTGGAAATATTATAAATATTAGGTATAAAAGCACATTTATATATGATCATTAATGTAAATAATGTACATTAATTAATTATTAATACATTAATAAGGTATGTTAATGTACTTACTAACATGAACTGAGAATGAACATTACTTTTACTTCATTTATTATTCATAGTTCAATAGTTATTAATGCTTTATTAAAATCTTAAGTTGTGGTTGTTTATATTAGGCTAGTTAATGTATTGTGAGTAAATGAACTAATGCTAACAAATATAAATGAATACTAAATTAACTGTTTATTGTTTGTTAACGATTGTAAAAACATTAGCTAACATTAAATAATGAACTTTCAGTCCCACTTTATATTAAGTGGTCTTAACTAATATGTTCTTATAAAGGATTAAATAGTTTGTTAACATGTACTTATTGTTAAATACATGTATTTACTGTGTACTTATGCTTGATTAAATACATATATGTAATTACATCTGTATTTAACTTTTGTAACTACATTTGCAAATACAATGTTGACCATCCCTTACACCTTAACCCACCCTTAAACCTAAACATACCACCAAACCTGTCCATAACCCATGCTCTATCCCAACTCAAAAGCACCACAAGTGTTCTCAAATACATTACAAACACAGTAAGTACATTGTAATTATTTTTTGATGTAAGTACATAGTAGTTAAGGACACTTAATATAAAGTGGGACCGAACTTTCTGTACTTTCATAAAAATGACTATGGGTTCCTTTACTCTAAAAAAAATAAAATAATAATAAATAAATAAATAAATAAATAAATAAATAAATAAAAATGCAGTGTTGTTTCAACAGATTTTGGGTAAAATATGGAGAAGTGTAACTGTTGAGTTAATTTGTAAAATTATTTTAAATGAAATTATTAACCTAATGGTTGGGTTTGCCAGTATTTAACCCACATGGATATGTTACATTAACCTAGCATGTTTTCAAGTGTTTTTGTCTTGGTTTGCTGAGATAGTTAAATATGCATTCATATTTCTTGAACATTTAAATATTTAAATACTGGGGACAAAGCAATAGACTTAAGTAGAAGAAAAAAATGCTGGGCATTGGATCAAATGTGGACAAACATAACAGTTGGGTAAAAAAAGTAATTTAGATTTAAAATAAAACACAGGTTTGTCCATATTTGACTAAATGTTGGGTTAAAACAATTCAACTCATTTTTTAGTGTGGACGGGAGCATTTAAAATGTGGTAAAAATATGATGAATGTATGAATTTCCAAGAAGCTTTATTTGAACCCTCATAAAAAATTCAACTCCTGTCACAAAGCAAAAATGAAAATCCCCGATATAAAATAAAATGTGTACATATTAAAATTATTTATTTTTTTATATTATTGTCCAGTATTTTTAACAATCACAGGGTGGCGCTGTTTGTCCACAGGAAAGCTGCAGAGTGTATAATCAGCTTTTAATTAGAACTAACGAGATTTTAAATTCATTGAACGTTATATATGAGATTACTACACTGAAAACACCTCTTATTTGCAATTTTACTTATGTTGGCGCTTTTAGTATTTTTTTTTATTTAAAATGTGAAGTTAAGTTTTAACCTATTTAAGCCATAAGAAAGATTTAACAAAAAAAGGTTGATAAACAATGTATCTTTACTTTTACTATTTTAACCCTTGTGTATTGTTTAAATTGACTATATATATATATATATATATATATATATATATATATATATATATATATATATATATATATATATATATATATATATATATATATATACATATATATATATATATATATATATATATATATATATATATATATATATATATATATATATATATATATATATATATATATATATATATATATATATAGGCAAACAATGCCAAAAGTGTTGAGAAAAGCTATCACAAAATAATTTTAGTCACCAAGAAAAATGTGGGACTATTACTACTACTACTACTGCTAATAATAATAATAATAATAATAATAATAATAATAATTATTATTATTATTATTATTATTATTGTTATTATTATTATTATTATTATTATTATTATTATTAATATTAAAGATCACATTTTACACATTTACATTTTACAAAATAATACAATTATTGGTTTAAAAAGTAAATGTATATACCATCAAAATACTAAAACAAACAAACCAACAAACAAACAAACAAACAAATAACTAAAAAAACATAACAAATGTGAGCTTTAAATGAACAATATCACATGCTAAAGGGCTCCTATTATGCAAAATTTTATTTTAGAAGCTGTTTGAAAAGAACTGTGTGCAGGTGCACTGATTTTGAGGCCCACTGCAATGTGATGTAGGAGTGCAATTTTCCCTGCCCACAGAATGGATTGACAGGAGCATATTACAGTAACATATCTTGGTTTAATTACATCCACAAGCCAGGGTTTGCAAAGAAACCTGGATTAAAAGTTCTGTTCCAATTTGATCAGCTGAACCCCATGAATGAGTTCTACATGTGTAAAACATTTTTAAAATAGAGCATGTTTAAAATAAAGTTAAAAGATCGGTATGCTGGAATCAGCACATCTGCATTGTGTTTATAGTGCAACTACAAACAAGGATGCTTTGATCACACATCAAAATCTTGATTTGTGGACGTTAAATCATGCTTTTTTTGTACAGTAACATAATGGATACACATACAGAAATGTATAGTAACTTGTATCCTGTCACATTTGCCACGAATAGCTGTGCAAAATCTGTACTGCGAACTTTGTTAGGGCATTAGTGTGACTCATCATTGCAGAAAGGCTTGACTAAACTTCACAGCAAATACATCAAATAACCATTAGGAAAATAGTTCAGTCTTTTGACTCAAAAAACTGTACCTCTAAATAATTTGTGTCTGCCTCTGTCAATGACTGCTGTTGAATACCCATGCATGTCAGAAGGGTGATCGATGAGAACAAGCTCATTTGCATTTAAAGGCACAGGCTATAAATGCAACTACAATTTCCTATGACCCCAAAATAGACATTTTCAGCAAGTTATAATAAATGATCTGATGGGTATTTTGAGCTGAAACTTTGTATAAAAATTCTGGAGACATAAAAGACTTATCTTACATCTTGTAAAGTAGGTAAAAGAGTAACCCTTTAAAACAACCTATAATTCTTACATTACGTTAAAATAAGTTAACATTAGTCGCTGCTCAATGACAATGACAACGTCCTGTTCTGATTAAAAGCACAATTGTGTTAACTGCAATGTGACTCCAGTATGGATTTAGTTAAAGGATGTTAAGGATGTGCTTATGTTAAGAGATTCTGAGAGCGTTAAATCAGTCAAGGGTGCTAATAATAGCTGACCGACACACTGACACACCACAGAGCAGAACACAGTAATTGTTCTTCTGTTTAATCAGAGCCAATCCGCACAGGCAAATGACATAATGGTTCTGAATCTGCTAGGAGACGGTCAGACAATGTTAATATAATTAGCTTCATTAGCATTCCTTCAGCTCATTATTAATGTTCAGCTGCCGTCCTGTCGAGTGCATAACTGAAAATCGATCATTAATCTTGTAAATGAGTGTGTAAGCAGATGCACTCACTTCCACATCACAAGGTCAACGTGCAAAGCAAATATTCAACCTTAGTGTGAATGGTTTGGTGTGAATGTTATACATAATGTTTTTTGGCACAGTCTTATCATTTCATTTTATAATACATCAATGTATCATCAGTAGCCATGAATATTGATTTAGCCTTTTTATTCATTCATTCTTCATTCATTTTCTTTTCGGCTTAATCTCTTTATTAATCTGGGGTCGCCACAGCGGAATGAACCGCCAACTTATCCAGCACATTTTACGCAGCGGATGCCCTTCCAGCCGCAACTCATCTCTGGAAAACATCCACACACACTCATTCACACTCATACACTACGCACAATTTAGATTACCCAATTCAATTGTGCCCCATGTCTTTGGACTGTGGGGGAAACTGGAGCACCCGAAGGGAAACCCACGGGAATGCAGGGAGAACATGCAAACTCCACACAGAAACGCAAACTGACCCAGCCAAGGCTTGAACCAATGAGCTTCGTGCTGTGAGGCAACAGCACTACCTACTGCACCACTGTGTCGCTCATATGTGTTTTATTATTATTCTCAAGGTGTTTGTAGCCACTTACTTGCATTTATAATGCCGGCCAGCAGCTAGCTCTCTGCAACTCTCACATGGTCGCCCACTAAAGCTGCGCCTGGTCTGTACCTGTATGGGAGATCACATGGGAAAGCTAGGTTTCTGCCAGAAGTGGTGTTAGTGAGACAAGCAGGGGGTGTCTGTGTGGGTCCTAAGGCCCCAGTATATTGTAGTGGAGTCTATACTGCGCAGTGAGTACCGTCTTTTGGATGAGACGTTAAACCGAGGTCCAGACTCTCTGTGGTCGTAAAAATGTCCTTTGGTCTGACATCTTGGCCAAATTTGCTCTCTGGTCTCTGTCCATCATGGCCTCCCAACCATCCCCATATCATAATTGTCTTCATAACTCGAGAGGGGTCTGGATGCAGACCTGGTGCAGTGCAATCTGAGCTGCATCCAATGCTTTTTAATGCACTCACCTAACCCCACCCCTAACCCTAACTGTCACTGTGATGTCACTCACTCCACTGAGTGCATTGTCTCTGACATTGTGTCGCTGAGTGATGCAATCTCAGCTTGCATCATAAAGGCTGCATTCAGATACTATTTGATCACTCTGTCTTCTCTCCACCAATCAGCTGCACACTGCACACTGGTATTGGTTGAGGAGATTCCTGAAAAATGTGTAAAGCACTTTGAGTGTCCAGAAAAGCCTATATAAATGTAAGGAATTATTATTATTATTGTAAATTAGTAAGAACCATAATTTTGGCTAAAATGTTTTGAAAATCTTATATCTTCGATGAGGCCTGTTGAACAAAAACTATTTTGGTTTTTAGTTCATGGCTAGTTGCATTGGGTTTGATCAGGTTTCATCACCATGACAACTTACACTACACAACTAAAGACCCAAACCAGACCAATCAGCTTTGAGTGCCCATGCGTCTTTTACAAGACTAAAGTATTTTACACTAAAAGTATTCATTCAGGGCTGCACTGTGGCCCAGTGGGTAGCAAGTTCGCCTCTCAGCAAGAAGGTCACTGAGGCATGGCACTAAACCCCACCCTTATAACCCCAACCATCATTGGGTGATAAGCAAATCATACTAAATTGTACGAATTAGATTGTATAAATTCATAGGAATTAGCCACTAAATCAAAAAGTTACTAATTGCCGTGAGATTGCGTTGGTTTCCAAGTGATGGGTTGCAGCTTAAAGGGCATCCGCTGCATAAAACATATGCTGAATAAGTTGGCGGTTCATTAAGCTGTGGCGACCCCTGATTTTTAAAGGGACCATAAGAAAACATTCATTCATTTATTTTCCTTTGGCTTAGTTCCTTTATTTATCATGAATGCTTTCTTTGCCACTCCAGATGCTTTTATTAATTAGCTATTTGTGTCATTGCAGAGATGTATGGATGCAGTCCTCCAAGCTTGTGGGAGTCATACACAATACAAAACATTTTTCCACTGCACCATGATTTTATACTCTATACTGTACATTATTTCTGTTAAGTGACAAGACTTTTGTCTGAGCAAAGTCAGACCTTACTGTCCTTATTAAATAATTAAAAATCAAGGCATGATCATATTTTATTTTGGTAAAGTAAGCGTAATCTACAGGCCTTTGCCTTTCAAATAAGCCACTTCTGATACCAAATGATCAACTACAAGTTATTTGTTGTTCCTAAAACTTGGATAGGCGACAAGACGTAGTGTCTATGTGTTCAAATGCATTCTATTTCTGATAATGATAACTGACTCTCTCTGATTGACTGTTTGCTGCATGTGTCACACTTTTACAAATGACTTCAAACTATATGTCAATCTTTTAGTACAATCACAAAACAAAAAGCACTGAAAATGTACTGCTCTGGAAACATTTAAATTCATTATGTTATTACATATCATTTTTCATATGATCTCTTCCAGCTAAAGGTAAACTATTTGAATATGTAATACATCTTTTTGAATAAGTAATATCTCTTCTTGAGCATTTAATTATTAAAGTGAAAAATAAACCAGTTAACCTAAAGCAAACTTAACCAGTTTGCATTTCTTTGGATTTGTCAACTCGAAAATAACTCTGCAACCATAAGTTGTTGAACTGGCCTCTAAGGATGACTAAACTAACAGCATATTTTCATTTATAGGAGAACTACCTATTTAAACATTATGAATGGCAGAAATGTCAAAACTGATGCAATAATCAGCTGGTTCATGTAGATCACCATAATGCACTAGTAATTGTGCATTAGTAGGCCTGTGTGTGTGTGTGTGCGTGCACAGATGGGCATGCTTCAGTAAGGTCATTACCATCTGTAAAATGACTGGGGCTGCAGCTGGAAATCACAGGGCTTTTGGCACTTTGGGATTATCTCCTATGTGTGAGTGGAATGGATGTCTCTATGAATGTTAAACAGTCCGGAGACCTCCTGATCCCAGGATTATGAGCTCTGAATAGCTCCATTTAGCTCCTGTGGCATCACAATGTAGACACACACCGGTCATTGTACCGGATTTGTGTGTTGTTATTGTGGACAAATACCACAGGTTGCTCTATTGGTATTTCTGAATAGATTTTAAAGAAACAGTTCACGCAAAAAATAAGAATTTACTCGTTTACCCAACCTTATGTGTTTTCAAATGTTTATATGTTTCTATTTATTTTTTATAAATGTTGAACACAAAAGAAGATACCTTGAAGAATGTTAGAAACCGGTTACTATTCCGGTTCCATAGTAGAAATATCAAAAATTATTATGCAAGTCAATAATTTACCGGTTTCCAACTTTTTTAAAATAACGTATTTTGTGCTCAACAGAAAAAAGAAACTCAAAGAGGTGTCAAAACAAGTGAATTGTGAGAATTTTTAGTTTATAATATTTTGGTTTTGGGTAAACTATCTCTTTAATTTTGGTTCACTGAGTCTGCACATTATGCGTTCTGAATTGTAGATCAGTGTTTCAGATAATACATTCATAGTGTTTTGGTAACACTTTACAATAAGGTTCATTAGTTAATGCATTTACTAACATGAACTAATCATGAACAACACATGTACAGCATTTATTAATCATAATTGTACATTTACTAATGCATTATTAACATCCAAGTCCATGCTTGTTACTATTAGTTAATGCACCATGAGTTAACATGAACTAACACTGAACTACTATTTTCATTAACTAATGTTAACTAATATGAACAAATACAGTAGTAAATGTATTGTTCATTGTTTGTTCATGTTAGTAAATGCATTAAATAACATTAACTAATGAACCTTATTGTAAAGTGTGACCAGTGTTTTAAATTAGCAATATGCATGATAGATTCTTCTGAATGGATGGATGTATGGGTTTTCATTTTATGGAGCAAAATAAGACCCTCAAGGTGTTTGATGTCAAGTATTTGGCATGTGATGGTGACATCCAGCTGGATAGATGAGAATCTCATCAATGGATAAAATCATGCAGAAATTAAATCTTTTTATTTAGTCTACAATAACACCTCCTATATGGGAAAAGAACCATCATTGCACATTCCATAAGGATGAGGTTTGAATTATAAAAAGGCTAATTGGTCTGTGATTAACAAAATATTTGCTATATATGCAAAATATAATTGCTTACTCTTTTTCTATGATTATTTTAAAAAATACAAGTATATACCATACTCACCGGCCAGCTTTTTGGTACACCTGTCCAACTGGTTGCAAATTTCTAATCAGCCAATTTCATGGCAGGAACTCAATGCATTTAGGCATGCAGACATGGTCAAGTCGATCTGCTGCATTTCAAATCGCAAACCGAGCATCAGAATGGGGAAGAAAGGTGATTTAAGTGACTTTGAACATGGCATGGTTGTTGGGTTCAGACGGGCTGGTCTGAGTATTTCAGAAACTGCTGATCTACTGGGATTTTCATGAACAACCATCTGTAGGATTTACAGAGAATGGTCTGAAAAAGAGAAAATATCCAGTGAGCGGCAGTTCTGTGGGCGCAAATGCTTTGTTGATGCCAGAGGTCAGAGGAGAATGGTCAAACTGGTTCCAGCTCATATAAAGTCAACAGTAACTCAAATAACCACTCGTTACAATCAAGGTACAAAGAAGAGCATCTTTGAATGCACAACACATCAAACCATGAGGCAGATGTTCTACACCAGCAGAAGACCACACCGGGTGCCACTCCAGTCAGCTAAGAACAGAAAACTGAGGCTACAATTCACAAAGGCAAACCAAAATTGGACAAAAGAAGAGTGGAAAAACATTGTCTGGTCTGATGAGTCTCCATTTCTGCTGCAACATTCAGATAGGTTCAGAATTTGGCGTCAACAACATGAAAACATGGATCCTTCCTGCCTTCTATCAATGGTTCAGGCTGCTGCTGGTGGTGGTGTAATGGTGTGGGGGAAATCTTCTTGGCACACTTTGGGCCCATTAGTACCAGTTGAGCATGGTGTCAATGCCACAACCTGAGTATTGTTGCTGACCATGTCCATCCCTGTAGGACCACAGTGTCCCCATCTTCTGATGGCTACGAGCGCAAATCATCTATGACTGGTTTCTTGAACATGACAATGAGTTCATTGTACTCAAATGGCCTCCACAGTCACCAGCTCTCAATCCAATAGAGCACCTTTGGGTTGTGGTGGAACGGAAGTTATAATGTCAATATGGACCAAAATCTCTGAGGAATATTTCCAGCACCTTGTTTAATCTATGCCACGAAGAACTAAGGCAGTTCTGAAGGCAAAAGGGGGTCCAACTTGGTATTAGTAATAGGTACTAGTGTACCTAATAAAGTGGCCGGTGAGTGTGTGTTTCCCAGAGCACATTGAAATGAACATGTTTACTGTCAAACATTAATTATCTGAGATCTTTCACTCAAACAGCGTGTTCATTTCACAATTCTTGTTGCCTGCATGAGTTCAGTCAGTATAAAGTTAGTCAGCTCACATTTTTCACTGGTAAACAGACAAATTGTTTCCGCCTGATACTGTAACCATAGTAACAGCAGGAAGCTCAAGCACTTTTCACTCTTTTTAGAGCAGTGACTAAACATACTGTCAATACAGAGCTCTAGATCAAGACAAAAGATTCAACCTATTTCCACATCCGTGTTTTCCATTTTAAAATGTTAGTTTATCCAAAAATTTAAATTCTGTTATTTATTTTTCATCATCATGTCACTCCAAAGCCTTCGTTCATCTTTAAAGCACAAATTAAGACAATTTAAATAAATTTCAAGAGCTCTCTAATTTCGTCAAAGCCTAGAAAATACCAAAAACATTGCTAAAACTTCCATGTGACTTCACTGGTTCACAAAACTTTTCATATAAAGATCCTAGAATACTTTTGTGTGGCAAAAACTAACGTTAATATGTCCATACTACAATTATTTGACTATTTATTGGACTATTGTATGTTAACACTGTTCAATGAGGCTCCAATAGTCAACATCGGCTAATTTAACTAACCTCATAATGAAAACTACACTGTTAATTTATTAGTTAATGCCTAAAAATAGATTAAAATCATAGTCAAAATCAGATTAAAAAGTTGCAATCATTAAAATGTACCTCTTTGGAACATTTTAGGTGTTAAAATGACTGCTATTTATTAAGTACAGACTAAATAAATCAGTATTTGGTTACATGAATGTAAATTTTAAATAGATTAGAGTGGTGTACATATAAAATATTCAAACAAATAGAAAAACAAAACAAATGCATGACTTTTGACTATTTTCTGAAATGAATATACTACCTAACATGGACTATTTTGCAGATTAACATTATGACAAGTATTTTAAACATATTTTACCTTGCAAACGTTGCTTTGGCTACATCTTATTGCCTTCAAAACATCTAAAGTTTCAATTTTGAATAATTGAGTTTCAAACAGGGCTTTGATACACACAAGCAATTGTGTTAAAAAGTGGTTCATGCAAAGGTTAATGGTTCTAACTTCAATGTCTTGAGAGATAAATTAGAATTCAAAACTCTGGCTATAAGACAATAACATTTAAATAGCAATACCAGCAGCTGGCTCTTTCAAGTCATGAAATAATGACAGCGATGGTCATGTCACGTCATTGAAAAGTGCTTTCTACATCAGTTACCTCTGACATAAATGCTCTAAAAGCATAAAGTTAAACCACAAATTGCTGAACCGACATGTCATTTCCACAATAGATGGATAGACTATAAACTCACATATTTTATATTGTTTTAATGGTTATAAGTATAATGCCTGCTCAGGGTTCTGGCCCTTAGATTAATTTCAGTCATGGCCCACAGATTATTATAGGGTCATAAGTAGGATGAATTTCAACCCTGAGAGTCTCTTTCTGCTTTTATGAGGTATTCCTTCAATAAAATACAGTAGAGATTCTGGACTATCTTTTCACAAATGATTTAAAGGAGAAAAATGGTTATTGACACGTTATCTAAAACATTTGTGATCTTATCAGATATAAAATGAATGTACTTGATCTCTCTGTAGGTAGAGGAAAGATAAAATAAAGAACACTACCAAGGTTTTCCCCCTAAAATGTGGTAGATGAGCACAGACAGGGGCATTTGTGTATGCAAACTCACGATCACATCAGCTACCAGGAGAACAGAAACATTGGCTGATTGCAATCCATTTGCAAATCATTTGAAATTGTCAGAAAAACTGACACGGGCCACCGAGCTTAACGGCAAAGACAGGTCTGACACTTTCCATTATGACTATAAGACACGCCTGGGCTGTTTCACAATTTCATGCTTTTGCTTTGTCGGCAGTATCAGCCCTCGGTGGACCTCTGGGAGCTATTTTTAACACTATATTGTGCAGTCTGTGCCAATATGCAGCCCTTTCAAAATTGGCCATGACATCTAGCAAAACTTGCTATGCAAACCATGTGGCTAAATAACCATCAAACAGAAATGTGGTTCACGGAAATGTGTTACGGAGTAATAATTAACAAATAATGCATTAGGAATGTTTTGATAAAATAAATTGAAATTGTAAAAAAAGTTCTTGATGTACTGAAGCATTTGTTTCAGTGTAGTTTGTGAATAAACCATTCTTTTGAGGCAAATCTAATAAAAAAAAATATCGGTTGATCTTTTTCCACAAAATTGGTCTGAATGTTTGGTCCACAAATCAGATTCTTAAGTTCATTTCACAACTCATTGTTATTAGATTATTAGAAGAACTACTTCACAAATTAGTAATATTTAAAAATGTGCATAGTTTGCATGTTCTCCCGGTGTTCACGTGGGTTTCCTCCAGGTGCTCCGGTTTCCCCCACAGACCAAATGACATGCAGTAAAGGTGAATTGGCAAGGCTAAAATGTCCGTAGTGTATGTGTGTGAATGGGAGTGTACACAGCAAAATATGGGGACCCAAAACAACTCTATGGGTGTTAATTTCAACACTTTGAAAGTGTCTCATGGGGTCCACTCAAAACAGAGTTAAATCAACACTTTCAAAAGGGTTGGCACATTGACACCGAAGTAAGGGTTAATTTTAACTCTGGGCAGAGTTAAAAAATGTAACTATATTTAAAACTGCCTGGTGTAATATATTGTTATTTTATTCAACTCTCTTGAGTGTAAATATGGTAAAAAGGTAAAATAGACTGTAAATTACAAAAGAAAAAACATTTTATTTGAAAACATTCACCACTTCAACAATTCATTCAGTTTTTAAAATGCAACAATGTCAAATATGCTTTAAATGTTTTATTAGTACAGACAGTATCAACAAAATATGTATGACCAGTGCTCAAAAAGGCTGTTTCAGTCCTTTGGTCCAAACTTGATGTTTCATCAGAGCAATTTGAAAGTTTAATATAGCGTCACTCATAGTTTACTTCTGAACTCATAGTTTTCTTGTGAAATTACATTTTAAACAACTTGGCGTGCAAATCTTTCACTTCGGGTGTTTCCTTGGTCCTCCATATCAAACACAGCAGTTTAAATGAAGGTATAAATGCTGTAAACTTGTGTAAAAACAAACTGGAGCTTGGAAATCTCATCAAGCATGTCCTGTGAATGAAGTGATTCCCAGCCACAGGATGACCTTTTTATCCATGACGATGTAGCAGCTGCTGATCGCTCGTCTGGTGGTTCCTGATGCACGGATATAGGGTGATGCTCATCTAAGAACTCTTCAAGACTTCAGCATGACTAAGAAAAATGTTTGAAAACAAATTGCAATCAAATTCTATGATATATTTAAAAGAACATTTAAAGTAAATAAAACAGTCAAGAAATATAAACTCACCTTTTGAAAATCTTCATCATGATCCACAACTTGACTCTCCCAGCTGGTTGAGGTGAAAGGATATGGAAAAGTAGAAAAAACACATACATCACTGTTGGAATCTCCAAAAACAATTAGGTTAACCACTTTGACTAGAACTGGAAAAACAGGCACCTGTCTGTCCAGAATCCTGAATTTAACACAACACTTGGAGCAAAATTTAGAGGAGCTTAAAATCTTTTATATCATTTAGTGATGCTGACTTCCCCAAAATATTGGCCACAGTGTAAAAAATATTCATAAACTTCATAAACAACAGTTTTCTGTAAGCGTGTGCGTGCATGTGTGTGTGTGTGTGTGCGTGCATGTTTCTTTACCAGATTCAACTTGTTAGGCCCTTTCAGGTCCAGTATTGACGCCACCTTTCCTGGAGTCTAGCAGATGTTTCAGGTCCAAATATAATCTAAAATATTAGGATAAGCAGAAGAGGAAAAGTGCAAAGTAAAGAGCAAAACATTATTTAAGTAACAGTTCACCCACAATACAAAACTTATCACCTTCATGTCATTTGTTATTCTCTAATGCTCTAATACCCTCTCAGCTTATGTGAAACAAATACAGAACTTTATCAAACATACCTTAATTATTATTATTACCACATATGACCAAGAAGGTGTGCTTGGTCATTTCACCAACTCTGGAAATACACCATCCGTCTCTAATCAGCCACTGTCACAGGGTCTTGTGTTATTGTATAGAGAACTGTGGCTGTTAAAAAACAACAAAAAATTAGTACAAATCAAACCTGTATCATCATTAGGCTGCTCAAATATGAATCAGTTGATTAATTTTACAGACAGGTGGCTGTTTACAACGCACTAAATTGTCTTTAATAAAAAGGAAATGTTGTGTACAGTACATGCTAAGTTTAGCCTATAGTTTTAAGCACAATATCATGCGGGAGAAAAAGCTTGACTAAGATGTTCCTGACTACATAAATAGCCTAACTTACTAACGTCAGACACCCCGAGTTGGGAAAAGTAATTTTCGGGGGATACAGAGTTGATTTGCGGGAGGTAGCGGGAGAGATGAGAACCTGAAGAGCAATGAGATGAGTTGCGCGCGACGTACCTGAAGAGCGGTGGGGGTGACTTGCGCGCGACGTACCTGAAGAGCTGGGAGGGATGCGGTGGAGAGGGGTGTGCAAAGTGTTTAATGACCGGGCGGGAGACGCGCGATTTCCGGGAGATTATCATTCATTTGCGGGCATCTACTTGGGCATCTGGGAGTCTCTGTGCATTTGCGGCATAACGTTAACGTTAGTCCCGCAACTTCCGGGAGACTTCTGTAACGTTAAATGTCTGAGAAAGTGCAAACGCGGTCATTTAAAGACATTAATGTTAACATTCCGACTTTAATGGTTGTCAACGCTTAATATAATTCAAGCGTACGTTATCACGCGAGTCTATGAACTAACGGTATATGGACGGCCACGAATGAACCAGTTTAAAAGGGACGCGGTGTTTAAAATAACCAAATTAACGTACACGAATAACAAACAATCATATGTTTTAGTCAGGAAGCCTTTTACAAGTAAGCATATGTTCATTTACTCACCAGATATGTTTTAGAAACTCTCCAGAGCTTATGGAAACCGTCCTGTGTTGCCGTTAGCATCCGGGCAGAGTAGGCTAACGTTAGGCGGCTCCGGGGATTCCCTCGCTAGTTTGCTTCGAATTAAAGGAGAAGTGTCGATTTTATTTTACAGATGGGTAACAACGCACAAAATGGCATTAAGCGTGACAGAAATGTGTTGAACATGTACATTTGATGTTTTTATGCACTATGTATGCGTGAGCATATATAAAAACATTCTTGAAAAGAAGTGAATAGTAATGCAGTTAAGCTAGATACACAAACGACCATGAATGAACCGCAGAAGATTAAAATTGTCACTCCATTCTAAAGTTATTAACTTAACAATATGTTTACAACTGTATTTCCTTAAAGAAAGTCAGTAAAATACCAACATTTAGGTAGTTTGACTCACCAGTTGCTGTTCTAAACCTCAGATGGAAAATGGCGTCTGGAAAATTCTTCAGTGACTGGGGCTGCATGAATTCCCGGATGTTGGAATTCACACCACCAAGTGTTGAAAAGATAACTCCTTGATTTCGCACTGAATAAAATCAATTCTAACTCTTATTATATTCATTTATCAAAATCTTAACTCTTTAACGTCAACACTTTACTCTGAAATGCTTCAACACCGAGAATTTAACTCAGATGAATTTGCTGTGTATGGGTGTTTCCTAGTGATGGGTTGCAGCTGGAAGGGCATCTGCTGCGTAAAATATATGCTGGATAAACTGGCGGTTCATTTTGCTGTGGCGACCCTGGATTAATAAAGGGACTAAGCCCAAAAAAAAATGAATGAAATATTATTTTAGAATTATCATATGCACTATTGTATATTGTGTTGTATATTATATGTAATACTGGCTTACATTACAGAAAAAGAAAACGAGCAGAAAATATTCTGAACAACTGACTGAGTCATGACAGAATTATCACAGCAAACAGAATGTTCACCAACAAATATAAATGTTCTGGGAATATTATCTGCAGATTCCTTTTATTTTTGGTGACTAAAAATGTAAAAACTCAATGGTAAAACTAAAGCAAAGCAAACAACCAAACAACTAAACAAAAGCACACACAAACAATTTCATTGCTTCATACTGTAAATGAAATGTTCCAGAAACATTCTCCTAACCTAAAAGCAATGTCCTAAACAATGTTCTACGGGCCATTATAAGTATGGTATAATTGAGTAATTAATGCCTAAAAATGGGTTAAAATCATAGACAAAATCTAATTACAAGTCGCAATTGTTTTAGCCAAGAAAATCTAAGCCTCTGGTAAAATTACTGCTATATGTTTAAAAATAACGAAATAAATCAATATTTACAGTTAGATAATTCCAAATGAATAGAAATAAAAGCTATTGACTATTTTCTGAAGTGAAAATAAACTTCTTTGCAGATGTACATTACGACAAGCACTTTTACTTCTATTTTACATCTTAGAAGCGTTGCTTTGACCTTGTATACATCTTGTTAACTCCAAAACTTCAATGTTGAATAGAATTTTAAATTTATTTATTTATTATTTATTTATTTGACATCAACATCACAATTACACTGGACAACCAAATGCATTTGTCTAAGTGTTTTAGCAAACTTGCTAATTCTCAACACCAAGAGGCTTAAAAAATTAACAAAATGGAAATAAAATAAAAACACATACACAACATTACAATTCTTTACATAAAATTACTAAAAGGCAAAAGCAAAGGTGACACGATCAAAACAACTAACAGTAGACTATTTGTGCAAACACTGCTGTTTTGTTTTTAACCACTTTTTAAAAACACTACTAAACATGTTTATTACTTTCTGATTTTAAGCTAACCGGTAAATCATTCCACAGTTTGGCTTCCTTTACAGAGAAGACAGATTGACTAAATGAGGTCTTACACTTTGGCACTAGACAGTCACTATTAGCAGTTGCCTGTGTAAATCTGTGGGAGGTATGAAATAAGTAATTTGAACAAACAGCAAAAGCCCATTTTTTGAACATAGGCATGGGCCAGTATAAGTATGGTATAGGGGTATATGGGACCCCCATATGGGTATTGCGATTACTGAACTAAAATTAGTTTTTTTTTTTTTAATGTCTGGGTAAAAAAACAGCATCTTTTTCTCTAAATTGAATACAACATATTTTATTTTAAGAAACATTTAAAATATTTTGGACCAGTAGTTTTTAATGTGGACGGTCCTTTTCTGTTGGAGATCCTGTTGCCCTAAAAAAACAAATCAAAAACTGGACATATACTGTAGGACTGGTAAAACTGAAAATTCTGGCAGTTTAAAACTGACTTCTGCAAACCGCGGTAAACCTTGAAACCGGTTATCATCCCATGCCTAGTTCTGGAAACCAGAAACTACTGTTCTCAAAACATTCTTTCAACCCAAAGTTATTAGCTTGAATACTGCTCTATGGCTTTCATAAACCTAACCAAAATGAACCATGTTGTATCATTACATTAATTTAGTAATTAATTTAGAAATCTTTTGAAACCTTTCAAAACATATAATGCCTTACGAGAAAGCTGTGCATTACGTTATCATCAGTTTCTAAGTACAAATCTGTCTTTTCAATAGATGTTATAATTTTAACTGCCATTCATCAATTTCTGAGGTAAAGGAGAGGAAACAGAACGATAGAAGGAGTGAAGGAAAGTCGGCAGAGATACAGAAAGCAAATCTGTCCATAGATGAGGTTTATGCAGCTGGTTATACCATAAGATCGTAATCTAAACGTTCCTTCAAGACTCTTCTGACCACTACTCAGTATATATGAGGACAAACATTCCTCACACAGTAGCAGAAAGCGTCTCATATTTCTTGCCCGTAGGGGACATTAAATCTGGTAACTTTAAAATACGTTCCGATACATATTTCAGTCTTATAGCACAAGAGACAGCGGTCATGGTTTATGTATGCATATCTGAAAACCACATATGTATTAGCGTATTAGCCAGCGGCTAAAATAGCATTCTGAATTTGTAAAACTATACCCTTGTATCTTATTGCTTTCACAGCAGCATTATTGACAGAATTATAGCTTGGAATTCGAAGTTAAAGCTAGGGATGTAAAAACGCTTCCCCACCTTTAAAATCCCCAGTAAAAATGAACTGGAAATGAATCCTTGAATTTTCATAAGCTGTCATTAGCAATGAGGTGTATCACTAAGCGAGTCGAGCCATTTGGATCCAACATTGAACTGTGGTCTTCTGCATTAATACATTGAGCAGATGGCGAGTGTGCTGGTGTCTGATGTGAGTCAGAGATCACAGATGATGAAGAACCAAGAGCCGTCAATCACATCTCTCACAGAAATACTCTTTAATTTTTGATACAGGACAAAAAAAAAAAATCAGCAAATGAACGTGCATGCCTTTACTATGTTCTCTACAGTATGTTTAGTACATAAATGATTCTATTGATACAAAATATAAAAATATGTGGTACATCATTTACAGATAATTTACATTACATCCTTAACTTAGTGTATTTCTTCATTAATTTGCGTATATACATCTTATTAAGGGGCATTAAACCCAAAGCGAACACCATACAAAAAAACATCACTGTGCCTGAATGGATTACATAGAAAAAATTGCACATTAGCTGTAACGAATGCGGCAACAGTGCTGCAGATTGAAGAAGTCCTTAAAAATAAAAGTGTAACATCCAGATTCATTTGTAAATATCACATGGGAAGCATGCATATGCAATTGAGCCGTGAGCAAATTAAATTACTGCGTATTATTCACTGGTAACCTCACAACACTGAAAAGCCTTTCGAACTATATTGACGGAGAAGAAAATCTTGTGCAATGTTGTGCAGGACTCAGCAGCAGTTGTGACTTTCAAGATATAATGCAGTTCTTGCTCTTCCTACGTTTGCGCATATGTAACTGTCCTCGACTGCCGAATTGACCGGATGCTCCGAGTCCTGAAGAGTTGTATTTGCGTAGCAGCTCTTCGCTAGTCATGTGCCTCAGTTGGATGGGTCTGGGAATTGGCTCACCCAGAAAATACCCTTCATCTTCTGACTCGGAAGATGAGGAACATGTGGAGCACCAGTCGTCATCGTAATCATACTGATCCCACGAATAAGGACCCTGGTGTCGGTGGAGAGCGGGGTTTTGAAGCGTGAGGTCAGAGGTTGTTCGAGGGCAAGGTCTGAAAGGCTGTTGCCTCAGTCTGCCACTTCCGTAAGTGTCCCGAGATCCACGGGGAAGAGGGAACTGGTCGTAATCCTCACGAGCGTGAAGTTGAGATCGTTTCGGAGCTGGGCGGCGTTCAGCGACTAAGTTGAGTGCATTGTCTGAACGGGATCGCCTGGAGCGGCGGGAGCGATGGTGGTGGTGTCGTCTGCGTGGCTCTTCGTGATCTATACTACGACGGCGGGTGCGTTCGCTCATTGGTGGTAGACGAGCATTATTGGCGTTGCTAACCAAACTTACGCGATCTTCCTCCTGATAGGCAAAACCAGGCGGCAAAGCATTAATTCCAGAAGGTTCTCGGGGGTATTGCACAGGAAACCTGACTTGGACCGGAGCTTCGAGCTCCAGGTAGGGCTGAGCCGAGTTCAGGCTGCGCAGAGATTCAGAGCTGTGGAACTGCACAGAGGAGTTCAGGGTGCCCATGTTGCTCTTTTCAGACACGTTCATGCCAGAATCTTTACTCAAGTCCGGCATTGAGAAGCGAGACAAGTGCTCCTGCCTTTTACTGCCGCCATCTGCAGAGGTGCCTGTAGACAGGAAACACATGTTGCATGGTTGTAATATTTTCTTGCATTTTAAACTAAGTGTGGCATTAGTTGACAAATAATTACATCCTCTGAGGCAGCATTTTAAAGAGCGTAGCTTATGGTAATGTCCGGTGTTTGTGTTCTGGTTGAAAAAAAAATGCTTTCGTTTCAGTGGACAAACCAAAACTGGCACTTTTGAAAACAACATTAGCTCCCTGATTGGCTCCCCTGGATCATTGCCTATCTATCCCTCGACTATATACTAATAACCATTGAATGATGAATTCAATATTGAATTTATTTGACCAGCCTGGAGACAGGACTGCAAGCTATGTTTACTTTTTTGCCCATCTTAGAAGTCATTTTTGAGCGGTTAAACTCAGGATTTTATAATGCTGCAGCTGCCTACACATTCAAGAGGCAATTTTGGGTTAGACCAAGACGCATTTTGGGTTAGCCCTTTCAGTCATGTGATGTTGATGGAGATCTTTTTTTAAGTGATGTGGAAATGCCGGTATTGGTCACTGTGTTGAAATGAAAATGAACTTAACCCTTTTTACACCTAGCAAGAGTTGTTTCATGTGTCCATTATATAGAACTTGTTGTGAAATGTTTTCCATGGCAACATGTAATTTTATAATGTGACCTTTACTGAAAACATTGACAAAAGCTCTAATTATATTGTTAAATGGCAGCATGGCGGCGTAGTGGGTAGCACAATCGCCTCACAGCAAGAAGGTCGCTGGGACAGTTGGCATTTCTGTGTGGAGTTTACATGTCCTCCCGTGTTCTCGTGGGTTTCCTCCGGGTGCTTCGGTTTCCCCCACCAGTCCAAAAACGTGGTATTGGTGAATTGGGTAAGCGAAGTTGTCTGTAGCGCATGTGTGTAAATAAGTGTATATAGATGTTTCCCGGAGATGAGTTGCAGCTGGAAGAGCATGCACTGCATATGCTGGATAAGTTGGCGGTTCATTCCGCTGTGGCAACCCAAGATTATTAAAGGGACTATCCAAAAAGAAAACGAATGAATATATTGTGAAATATCTGATATTCTAATTCTCAAATATGCGTCAAAACATGTATCTTGTCATTTAAACAGCTTAATGATGATATTATACAATTTTAAGGGTAATGGGCGCTGTCATGTTAGTTTTTCTGAGTTGCTTTGGCTCAATTCTCGATTGAAATTTTGTTTTCCGAAACAATAAGTTAAGTTCTCTGAACAATTATATTATTGCTCACAACAGATTGTGATTTCTTATTAATTTAGGCCAATTGCAAAGGCTTTATCTTTTGGTGGCCTTGACCAAAATACTGAGACAGTAACTAGGTTTTGAAGCATGAATTAAACGTTTTAGGCGTATAAACTACATTTTGCAGACATGCAATAAAGTTCTGAAGTTCCAGCAAACCATTTTGAGATTTGCACTCACAGATTAGATTGTTAAGTCTGTTTTGAAAAATGTGCCAAAGCAATTAAGAAAAACTGTAGTCTGTGGTGCAGTGGAGAGATTCAAGCTTCTTAAATTACAACATATTAATTCATCATCAACTTCTGCTGAAGTACATGAAAGTAAGTGGCTGTTTAAATAGGAGGAGAATATAGAATAAACGTTTTAACTTAAACTGTGCATCTGATATGAATACAGCACATCCTCTGATTATGTTAAAAAATAATTATTGCTGTCTCCATAGACATCAGCATGTATTTTACAAAACAAATGTTATATTTTGCAAGTACTTAAGTGTATTTCAATGTCTGAAACCTAAAAAAGTTGCTTGATTGAACTGTGACAAATTGTCATTAATAACAAGCACTGCCTGTGTCTTTTTGTGGCTCTAGATCAGCCATCGTGGGATAGCAGATTTTAATTTAACAGCTGATCATGCAAAGCACCAAACCTTTTAGTCATGTGTGATTGTATGCATCAAAGGGTTAAATGAGTGCAAGACTCTAAACTGGCATTGTAAACGTAGATACAAACACTTAAAGGTACATCAAATGGGCAAAACAAATACCTTAAATGTAGTACATATAAGTATCTAAAGTGTACATATTAGTACCTTTTGGCTTTTCTATCCTAGAAACCCAAATATTCAATAGACACTACTTTGCAAAGGGTTGTGGTTGGTAAGATATGCTGACTTTAAAATGATGTAAACATTAAAAAAAAAGTACCTGTAGCATTAGATAGAGCCAGTGACTCCATAGAGCCGCGTGGTGTTTGTTCCAGTGGTGTGAGCTGTTCACTAAAGCCAAGTGCACTGATGGGGTTTCTGCTGCGGCTCATCTGTGGCCCAACATCCTTTTCCTTCTCCCTCTGGAACACATGCAGACTTACAGAGCGCTTATCCATGAAGCTGTTGTGTGGAACCTCGTTAAAGCTCGCTTGGGTTCGCAGTGCAGGTGGATAATAGTCCTCTGGTCCCTGCTGGAACCAGTTCTCATTCAAAGACTTCCCTTTTAGAGCAGATACAGGGGGTCTCTTAGAGGACGCAGGCTCCTTGGGCCTTGGATCTGATAGGTGACCAGGGGACAGATTTGAGGAATAGGAAGTCCGGATGTTGCACTGACTGAGCAAATGAAGAGGATTTGTGGAGAGTTCATTACGGCCCTCATATCCAAACATCTCAGCCTGCGTCTTCCAGGATGGAGATTCTCGATTTAAGCTAGGAGTTTGACTGGACAGACTGAGCAAATCCATTTGCAGAGACAGTGGGTCAACATCAGCAGAGAAATGCATAGCTGAAGCTTTCCCACTCTGGTGTCCATCTCCTCCACTTCCTCCAGTGTTGCTCTTGTTGGATTTGGAGCTGCTGCGACGGGCCTCACGTGAACGGGCGCTCTGAAATGCAGAATCTGAGGAATCAGAGCCGTTTTGCTCATCGCCAACACTACAAGCCCGAGAGCAGAAGATCTGACCCTGCTTGGGTAGAAAAGGACGGCCGAGCAGAGACTTCTTACAGCGAGCACAGCTGAAACAAGCCTCTGTGGCATGCCAGTGCTGACCATCATACGTCATCTGGCCCTGGTCAATACCTGCACAACCAGTACATAAATAAATTAATATATTTATATATTATTTATAAAGACAATCTTAGTACATGAAAAAAAAATATTAACAGACAAATGTGTTTCCTAAATACATGATTTGCATTTTATTACTTTAAAAAAATAATAAAAACTACATTTTTAAAGACAGAAACATAGCAATGAAACATTTTTAATAACAGAAAAAATATAACATTTTTCAACAGAAATTCCAATAGTCCTAGAAAATGCTCCAAAAAGCCACTTAACAGCACTGTGTGAACATTTAGTGATGTTACATAACCTTCAGATCTTGTGCATTTGAAATGACTAAGTAAACAAGTACAGAACAAAGAGGTTTTTGATGGATGGCGTGGCTCTGGTGAGGTGTAGATGTGTTTGGAGCAAACTGATTATACGGTGTGCCACATATTGCAGAAATGCATTTGATTTTAATCACAGCTCTCTTTAAGCAGCCACGCTCTAATGGACAACATCTGTTTTGAAAACTCGCCCTGATGCTTCCTGTTTATAATCAGTTTCACCAATTTACTTTCTGTGGTCCTGTGTGGAAAGTAATTCCGGATTGAATTTCTCTGAAACCGGCTGCCAAATGCTGAACGTGAACGCCAGACTAAACTATCGTCTGCAGCTCTTCTCTTTTAATATGTTACTGAAAGACAAAAAGCAGGATCAGCCGTCTCCTGACCACGTTTTATTCTTACGTTTTTTGTTACGACCTTGCCTAACCTTGAAAAATGCTAGAATTCGATCATTTTCAGTACACATATTGACTGTGGCACATTCAGAAGTGTTGACAAAAGATAACAAATATTAATACTATTAGTATTATTATTATTATAAGAGGCAAGCAAAGACTTTATTTTCTCAATTACGTAGAAACCATGAGTATCCTAGAGGGTTTATTCAAGTTAATGTATGATTATATTATATTTGTCAATATAATTTGATTGTTTTATGACACATTCATCATCTAGCAGATGCATTAGTGTTGACAAATGTGGCAAGGTAATGGATGTTCCCTGTTGAAAACTATTGGTAAATCATGTATATTCTACAATAGGCTTTATTCAAGTTACTATATTTGCATTTTTTGCATAATTTTGCATAATTTGCACTTATTTAGTGTAGTACATGCATACATGTTGACAAAAGTTTTCAAATATTCATAATCAACAAGGCCCTTTTTTCAATTATAGAAAAATCTGGATTGTAAAAGAGGTTTTGTTCAAGCAACTATAAATGATTTGCATTTTTATATAGATATTTTAAAATAAATTATAGTATATATATATATATATATATATATATATATATATATATATATATATATATATATATATATATATATATATATATATATATATATATACTATAATATACTATAATATAATATAGAGTTATCATTCTTAAATAAAATATAAAAAAACAACTGTTTTGTTTGCAGCTCTTCTTCATTGAATATCTTAACAAAAGACTAAAAGCAGGTCAGCCAGTAACTACGATGCAATGTCTGCAAAAGCAAAGTGGACCAGACTTGCATGGACACTGAGAGGATTTCAGGTCGTCACTGATGGATGGGCTCTTACCGATGTGTTCCCCGCAGGAGTCGCAGTATTCGGCATACAAGGACTCGAAGCAGGTGCAACAGTAGGGCCGACCCTCCTTCATGATGTAGCGCTGGCCGCCCAGAACTGTCTCGCACTCGAAACAGCAGAAGTGCTTCATGTGCCAGTGCCTGCCCTCAGCCTCTGTGCACTCGTCTGCTAAAATAATCTAAGAGACACAAGCAGAAAAAAAGAGTCAGGTGCTGTTTCTGCACAACTCTATTATCACTACACAGATGAAGTTCTGTAACCATGGTAATCATGCAACATATTCGGCGGCCTCAACATCAAATGAGGACTAGAAAAACATCATTGTGTGCAATCTTTAACTACACAATGAAAGATTTAAAGGTGTGGTTACATTTACTTTAACAACAAAAAGCATGGTCCTATTAGTGAAATTGCAGGAAGAAAAGGTTCATTATCTATCGTGAATAGAATAGAGATGTATGAAGCATTGCTTTTAAACAAAGAAGCTTTCTGTTGGTTGATGCTACAAATTCAATTCAGTTCCTCCACTAAATTTCAGGAATCAGATTTCATATTGGAATTAGTTTTAATTAACTCCTAACATGGTTTTGCTAAATCTTGACACAATGAAGACCTCTGGTCATGTGAAACTTAAGATTGATGAGATCTCATCTGGAATTTGCCTGTTAGCAGAGGAACAATAAATGTGACCACAATTTAATGCAGTCAAATTTAATTAACATCAAGTGTTTTTGACACAATTATGAACATACAACTTCTTGTTCAGACTGATTTAAGTCAACAAAATTTCTCAGAGAAATGAGAAATAAAACCATATAAGCAACCAACAAGTAACCTCAATAGGAATCTAATTTTGTGATCATTCAAATTTGTTTGATTTTCAAATAAAATCTGACTCATTTACTACAACAAAGCTGCTTGTTTATAAGTGAAAAATTATTTATATGTTCTTTGTAACAGTGTGTTTATAAGCGTCTGGTACATACGAAGAGGAAAGAGAGCATCTCCTACAGGAGGTTTCTCAAGCCCACTCACAGGCATGAACCAAGCTCAGAATTGCATATTGCTTTGTGTAGAATCATAAACTGTTTTATAAGGAAGTGTCTGATGCTTATAGAGAGGAAAGAGAATTTTAGGAATTTTATATCTTGTAAAATGAGGAGTCAGTAATAATTCATAAATTCGATAGCGAACGTAAAAAGCAACCACATCCAAAAGCAGCTTCAGTATCCCACATTTTAATAGCATCTGCCTGATGCAATATATTTACATTATATTCCACTTTGCTACTATACATTTTTACTTATTTTTATACACTCACTTTATTAGCTACACCTGTCCAACTGCTTGTTAATGCAAATTTCTAATCAGCCAATCACATGGCAGCAACTAAAATCATTTAGACATGTAGACATGGTCAAGACGATCTGCTGCAGTTCAAGCAGAGCCTCAGAATGGGGAAGAAAGATGATTTAAGTGACGTTGAACTTTGACATGTTGTTAGTGCCAGACGAGCTCGTCTGAGTACTGGGACTTTCACGCATGACCATCTCTAGGGTTTACAGAAAATGGTCAGAAAAAAAATGAAAATATCCAGTTAGAGGCAGTTCTTTGTGCGCAAATGCCTTGTTTATGCCAGAGGTCAGAGTAGAATGGCCGGACTGGTTTGAGCTGATAGAAAGGCAACAGTAACTCAAATAACCACTCGTTACAATAGAAGTAGGCAGAAGAGCATCTCTGAATGCACAACACGTCCAACTTTGAGGCGGATGGACTACAGCAGCAGAAGACCACACCGGGTGCCACTCCTGTCAGCTAAAAACAGGAAATTGAGGCTACAATTCACACAGGCTCACCAAAACTGGACAATAGAAGATTGGGAAAACGTTGCCTGGTCTGATGAGTCTCAATTTCTGCTGCGACATTCATACGGTAGGGTCAGAATTTGGCATCAACATGAAAGCATGGATCCATCCTGCCTTGTCTCAATAGTTCAGGCTGCTAGTGGGGGTGTAATGGTGTGGGGGATATATTCTTGCACACGTTGGGCCCATAATTACAAAGCTGAGCATTGTGTCAACGCCACAGTTTTGTTGCTAACCATGTCCATCCCTTTATGAACACAGTGTATAAATATTCTGATGGCTACTTTCAGCAGGACACATGGAACTCTAAAACATGACAATGAGTTCACTGTACCCAAATGGCCTCCACATTCACCATATCTCACCAAAGCACCTTTGGGATTTGGTAGAATTTGAATCACGGGAGATTTGCATCATGGATGTGCAGCCAACAAATCTGCAGCAACTGCGTGATGCTATCATGTCAATATGGACCAAAATCTTGTATCTTGTTAAATCTATGCCATGAAGAATTAAGGCAGTTCGGAAGGCAAAAGTGGTCCAACCCGGTAGTAGTAAGGTGTACCTAATAAAGTGGTCGGTGGGTGTAATTATATATATATATATATATATATATTTCTCTTTAATGTTTTAATTTGCTCCATGTTAGTTTTGTTCATAATTTATCCAACTAGCATTTTTACAAAGGACTGAATCTAAATATCTGCAATGTTACATTTAGTAATGATGTTTATTTTTAGCATATAGAGACTCATGTCCAGTAATGTCAATGTGAAAGTGTCTAACCTCATCACAGGCTGAACAGCGGGGTTTGAGTCTCTCTGCATGATGGCGACCGCAGAAGATCTTCCCGTCCTGGTAGAAGTAGATCAGATCCACCAGCAGCTCATCACACATGCTGCACACAAAGCACTGGGGGTGCCAGCAAACACCATGACCTGCTCGTGATGCAAAGACTGCAATGTCACCTCCATTGATCTGTCCTCCACACTGAAAATAAGAGAACAGTGGGAGGGAGAGAGTTACAAGACAGGAAGGAAAGGGTTAAAAAGAGGTGTGTTGACATTTACGGCTGATTTAGTAGCAGGGTAACCTGTTTACAGTTCAATTTGTTGTCCACCAAATAATTAGCTGAAGTTCTAATATAAAAAAGTGACCACATTATTTATTAGTGACTGAAAATATTACATTAAAAATACATCTTAAGAGGATTACATGTGTGCTCCAGGCTAAATATTTATGTATTTTTTTCAATTCCTCATTAAATTCTCTTAAATATCTTCAACAAATGTAATTATTTTATGACATGATAGTCATCTTTATTGTATTAATCTAATAAAATATTTCTTATCTTTATTTAATAACAACTAAATCATCAATTTCATTGTATTCTGTTTGATTAAATATATAGCCTTTTCTTTAAAAAAAAAAAAAACATCATCCTGCCATCAAACTTGTGTTAAAATATTTTTGCACATCTAGCATTCTGAAAACATTGTGACCACCGTGCTGAATCTAAGAACAGAATGCAAGAGCTGATATTAGCTGCTTTCTCCATTAAAGGCCGCTTCAGCATTTTTCAATATCATGTGCTACGTCGAGACTCAGCAAATGTTTAATGGGACAGACAGATGCATGAATCTCCACACAAACACACACACACACACACACACACACTTGTACATTATTTGCCTTCGAGACCAATATTTATTAGAAAGACTGCATCTTTCTAACTGCAGTGGGGGCTAAATGGGGGGCTTCACGTGTTTCACAGATACATTTCAAACGTGAAAAAAAGACAAACTGTGTCAGTGTGACATCTGTTCCTGAGAGGTAGCAGAAGGGGAGAGAAACAAGGCAGGTGGTCACAGACATGCATATCCAGCTTAGACTCAGCTCTAATTCACTTACTGGCACTAACATGGTATCCCAGGTGGGCGACACACACACAAACCTACAGAGGAAGCCTTAAAACTAAATATGAAAATATGCATAAGTTTCAATGAACTAATGTTATCTTGATACTTGAAATTCTAACTTTGACAAGAACAATACACACAAATGACCACAACTTGATATCATCTTCAAAACCATGAGGAAATGCATGTCTTAATTTATTTATTTTTGAGGTAAGGCATGTCTCAATGCTACAGACTTTTATTATTGGTCCAGTCAGGCCAGTTGTTTAGATATTTGCTTGCCCTACCCATACTTTCTCTTGTTCAGCTGCCGTGTAACATTCTGATAAAGTATGCCATTTAGTATGCTAATAGATTTCGCGATTCTTAATTACAATCTCAGTATTAGAGAAGAAACTACTAACCTAAATTATACAACGTTAAAACATTGTGACAGAGGAGTGAACAGTCAGTAATAAGCACATTAAAAGTAATGAACAAAATACATCAAATCACACAAATAAATACAATAGAACAAATATACACATGATCAAGAGACACACAAACTTGCAATAGAAATGATTCTCTACATGTAAACTGAAATGGGCTTTTACTTAATTCATATATTATATGCAAGAACATTTTTTCCTATAGTAAAAGGCAAAAATATAAGGTCTGTGATTTTTAACATTTTCTTAGTATATACCTATTATATTTTTTCTTCTGGAGAAAGCTTTTTTAGTTTGATTCTATCTATCTATCTATCTATCTATCTATCTATCTATCTATCTATCTATCTATCTATCTATCTATCTATCTATCCACACACACACACACACACACACACACACACACACACACACACACACACACACACACACACACACACACACACACACACACACACACACAGTACAGTTCTCTCTGGTTCTTGAATCAGATTGGCTGATAGTTGTGCAATATTCTGCAATATCAGAACTCGTCACTCTTCTGTAATACTCCGCCTACATAAAGTGACAGCAGAACAATAAACTCACTTCAGTTTGACAAATATTGCAGCTGTTGGACAACATAATGTACTTTTGAGACTTTTTAGGTGAGAATGTAGCTGTTTAGATTGCAACTATGCAGTTTATTTATAAGGATAGTGCCTATTTAAAATGTTTATAATTACTGAGATCCACCACCGTCCACAAGATGGCGACAAAGAACACACAATAAGCCCTTAACGGAGAAAAACCCAATGTAGTTTTAAATTACAGCTTATCAAATCATTATAAAACTGCTAAGTGTCTTTCTTGTAGTTGTAGTGCATTGAGTGTGAGATTGGACTCAGATATCAGGATTGTATGTATTTTGTGTTGGCCACTCTTTGTATAACCCTGAGTTACTTTTTTGTTGGCCATCTGTTTGTTTCTAGTGAGTCTCCTGTTTTCGTTACAGCAGAATTTAATACTACTACAGAATTTAATTTAAATAATAACTGCATCTGGTAGTGTTAACGTTGTTCAGGGTTAATTGTTGTGATATCTCGATTGCAACAGAAAAATACTGGGAGATTTCTCTGTAGATTGGTGGTATTTCATGCTGTTCAGCCTTATAATCGTAAAATGTGAGCAACATCTCCTGTTTTGTCATAATTTTAGACATTACACTAGAGAATCATTCAAACATTAGCTCTAAAGTGACATTTGTGAAGTAGCCATGGTTTCTGCTGTTCTAACGTCAGCTGCAGATGTGAAAGAATGGCCGAAGAAAGTAGTTCTTACAAAAGGGTTTTTAGACTTTCTGTGTTTGATCTTTCTATATACACGATTGTGCTGTCAAATTGTTGTATAAATGCAATATCACACGAGTAGAAGTGCGATACGGCTATATATCATCATTGGTGGGACACTAAGGCACACCTCCCAACAGCACCAAAATACAGCCATATCACCTGATATATATTTTTAGTATTGGCCATTGTTCAATGACTTGCTTAATGAACCTAGATTACCCAGTTAACTTACTGGAATTAAACCAGTTAAGCCTTTAATAGCACTTAATACTAGTATTTTGAAAAATATCTAGTAGAATATTATGTACTGTCACCATGGCAGAGATAAAATAAATTAGTTATTAGAATTTATTATTAAAAATATTACATTTAAAAATCTTCTCTCCATTTAACTGCACTTTAGAAATACTTGAAAAAGAATAATTAATAACTTTAAGTCTTCAACTGTATACTCTTAAGACAGCAGTAAGGGCACTTCTGTTTTCTTAAGGGAATACATATAAAAACTGATTTCTAGATTGACAAATCTCACAAAATGATTTGAAATATGCCGTCTTTTTCCCACATTAATTTGTCTGTTCATTTAGACAACTAGTTGGTGTTTCTGCTGATAAACATCTCTAATAAATAATATATCCACCTGTTCACAGATGGCTCCGGTCATTGTCACAGGGAAGGGTCTGACGTTTCCTCTGCCCAGGTTCTCCCTCTTCCTCTGGTTGCTGAAGAGCTTGAGCTCTCGTTTCTCCTCATCATCCAGACTGTTGCAGTATCTCACCTGCTTACAACAGCCCAGGTCAGAGGTGTCATGAAAAGGTGAACATGTGAAGGTGCAAACATACATGCACCGTGAAAGGTGACCTTTTCAAGCTGATCATACCTCATTGTCATGGGGTGGAAGCTGATGCAGGAGCTGTTTGATGCGATACTTCTCTCCAGGACTGTTCACGTATGGTACTTTATCTTCCGGCAAAGAGCTGTAATACTGATGGACCTGGAACAACAACAGAGAGAGAAACCGCTGTTGGGTTATTCTCAATCCTCTTTCACTTAAAATAACAACCAAAAAAATTATTATTTTTTAAATCAATCAAGCTTAAATGCGTAGGTTTGAGTGACACATTTGGCTTTTGTGTGAAAAAAAAAGAAAATAAATAAATAAAAATATTTATTTATTTAATTAAATAAAAAAATAAATAAAGAAAATTCGCAAATATAAATGAATAAAATAAATATTAAATTGTAAAAAAAAACTAAATTAAATGCTAAATAAATACAATTTAAAAAACTACTCAAAACAATAAATAACAATTCTATAAAATAAAACAAAGCATATTAATATATATTATATTTTGTCAAAATTTTGTTTACATATTCTTATTAAATGACTTGATTCTTATTAATTAAACCTTATTTAAATGTTTTTATATGAAGTGGTTTACAATTTAAGACTTTATTTTAAAAAACAAAAAAGGTTTTCTCTATAAAGTCAAACTCTAGCTTTGCTCTAAAAGGTTCTTTCTGTGAGCCAATCAGCATTTCGAAGGCACACACAAGGACCAATCAGGATTTTTATCAGCTTTCTTTGTCATTTTGCGGGATTGCTCCATTGACAGTGGGAAAGACCAGAAAAAACAAAAAACAAAATCATGTCGAGTAAATAATATTGCACCATACAAAATTGAGAAGAAACCTGAAACTGAAAAGATTTGTGTAAATGTGATGAATATAAAAAACATATATATTAAATGTGAAATATATTTTTATTTGTGTATATATAGTCAGTTAATTTTTTTCTGTGTTTATTAAACTCATTTGATCAAAAGAAAATAATAATAATAAAAAATAAATAAAATAAAAATCGGCACACTGCCACTTTAACTGTCAATTTTTTTTTAATGTGACAAAATTTCGACCTACATAGTCTTCATCCTTTTTAAACTCATTCGCTCATTGTCTGTGTTCTTTAAATTAAAGAAATAAAATTTTTAATTTTAATTTGATATTAAGTCTTGAAGGGCAAATACTTAATTTCATTTATGAATCATATAATTCAATAATTCATATAAAGTATATAATTCAATAAATATTACCATATTAATTACATAAAAGTAACATCTGCACTGGAAAAAATATTTAGCACAGTCTTGTATACTTAATAGGCATGGGTATACCATTAGATTCTAAAGGTATGATAACCTTGGATAAAAATATCACGGTTTTATTTCAAATATTTTAGAGCAGTAAACACGTCAGGCTAAATGAGTTATTGAATTTCACTGTCTGCATTGGTTTTAAAAAACGATTTTTTTTTACAATTTAAAACGGCATCATTTCTGCTAGAGATATTGTAGTATAAAAAAACAAAAACAAAAACTTTTTATTTCTTAAAAAGTCACACTCCAAGTAATGATCTGCTAGACAGAACCATATAATTTAAGCAGAAAATGACTTGAAAATGACTATCTGCATTTGAGGGTGACACAGTGGTGCAGCAGGTAGTAAGAAGGTTGCTGGTTCAAGCCTCGACTGGGTCAGTTGGTATTTCTGTGTGGAGTTTGCATGTTCTTCCTGCGTTCGCATGGGTTTCCTCCGGGTTTCCCCCACAAGTCCAAAGAGGTGAAATGGGTAAGCTAAACTGTCCATAGTGTATGTGTGTGAATAAGTGTGTATAAATGTTTCCCAGTGATGGGTTGCAGCTGGAAGATTAATAAAGGGACTAAGCCAAAAAGAAAATGAATGAATGAATAAATATCTGCATTTGCCCTGTTTGTTTTACCCCAACTTGCAAATTTAAGGGAATTTTGATGTTTTACATTTAGAGTACATTTAGGGTCACTGTCATGTTAATGTATGAAAGAGACCTGCTATATGGAATGCAAAAACTTTGAAGCTCAATATCTCAAAATTGTTAAGAAAGCAGATAGAACCTTAAAACTCCAAGGTGAAGATATATAAAAAATTCCACTAAAGCAGCAGCAGGTTTAAATGCAGGTAAGTCTTGTTTTCAGATGGTCTGTTAATCAAATACTGTGATTTTGGCACTTAGGTGATGGTGTCACAAACACAGAGGTGGAATTTCTACATGGCTGTTGTTATTAACCCCTTCCCCCCATTTCGACCCCCGTCCTTGCCTTTCACACACAGCTATAACAGTCAGAGTGATTTATGAAGGAGCAGAGAATGAGTTAATGGAATCGGCCCCTTTTATCCCCTGTGTGCTGCTTATGTGGAGGATACTTTATCTCAAAATAACAAGCATTTAAGACAGAGCTCATCTCAACTTAATTAACCATACAAGCTTTACATCTTTGGATGAAAATGTCAAATCAAGAAAATCAAAAAAGGCATCTAATCAACGTTTATCTATTTAAGTGTAATTAAATCTCACATTTAATTTCCTAATTGGCCAAATAGTGATAACACGAGTCTATGGTTTACTATATAATGTAATTGTCTGGGGAGTCGTTTTCTAAAAAATGCAAACAGGCCAGTAAAGAGTCCAGACTTAGCAGGAGCCTCAGACCACCCGTCCAAACCTATTACACAGATCTGATGCCTAATGATTTAATCTGATATACAGCGGGGGCCATCTGCCTCTGTCGCCATACCATAATAAACAACAAGCAGAATAAAAACATGATAAAGAGCAACTGAGACATAAAAAAATAATGCTGCAAATAGTTTTGCTACAGCTTCAAAACAATTAAATCCATCAAAACATTTTTATCATGTTTGTTGACCTGGCAAATAGCTGAAACAAAACTATTTAAGTACTAAAATCACCAAAGGTGGAAATAGAAGTCAAATATGCCCCTATTCATTAGTCTTTACAATATGTACATTTTGACAAAAATCCACATGCAAGAATAAATATTTAATATTTAAAAGAACTATCTAATTAAACATATAAAAAATGTATATATCAAAATAAATTAATCACTAGTCCAGAGAAGTATAGTAATTAACATATCTGTTCGTTAAGACTCAACAAATGGTAATCATAAACGTTAACAAGCGCTGTATTATTTACGAAAATCACGATATATACATATACATACACAAACACACACACACACACACGAGTGTGTGTGTGTGTGTGTGTGTGTGTGTATGTATCCATGCCTAATATCTGTTGGGCAGAAAGTGATACATTTTTTAAGAATTATAAAAATATTGGTGTCTGTGATGCAACAAAGTATCATTTACTTTAATGTGTAATATGACTAAAAAGTGGTTATTTATATAAGCAAATATTTTCTTAATTCAAATGAGTAGCGGTTTGGATTTTGAAACAGTATTCCATACGTTATGACTTAACAAGCGGATAGCTTTAAAAAAAAAATCATGAAAAAAAAATGTCCCTTCACTTCCATAAGAAACATTGTTTTGTAAAACAATTTCTAATAAATTAATTCAACAAAACATTGTACTGGCAACTTCTTGAAGTCAGTGTGAAGAGTTTTAAACTGTTAACTTTAAGTCATGCCATTACAATATTAATGCTGGGCAAAGATTAATTATGCTTAATTGTATCCAAAATAAAAGATAATTTTTACGTAATATATGTATATATGTGTATATATATTATATTATTAATATATATATTAAGGGTGTAACGATACGCGTAATCGTATTAAACCTTTCGGTACGAGACTTTCGGTTCGGTAAGCATTACGAACCGAACGATTCGATTCAGACTAATATCTAAAAAGATAAAAGAGATTTAGTACAAAATATAAAGTTTTCCGTGCAGCAACCTTCAATATGGCATCCCAAATGATGTGACAGACAACATGCTGCCTTCCCCGCAGTCATGTTAAACAGTAGAAGTATGCACTCATTAGCAATCTTGTTGTCTTCTGTGTGAGCCTGCTCGTGCTGGCTCCGCCCCCGTTGCTCCAGCAACCCTGGACACTGACACAAAACAGCCAAAACAGATTGCCTGGTACTAATATATACCTACATACACAAACATGGACCACCCAAAAATATGATAAAAATGACTTTATTGCATATACATAGCTGTCAAGAAATCAAAATAATCCTTAATCCCTACACTCAAAAAATGACGTTTGCGAAAACACGATTCTTGAATATTTTTTTGTCACAACTTAATCATTTTATGTTAAATCCACTTAAATTTGCTAGTTAACTTAATTCCTTCATGATGTCCCAACACAAACGGACTGTTTGGAACCAATCAGTGTATTTACAGCAGTACCGCTGCTCCCTATACGCAGAGTATGCAGGCTGCATAGAGCCTCAACTCCGGAGGGGGGCACCATCTCGGCTGCTTAAAAAAAATATTGATATTTATTTAATAATATCATCATAAACTGAGTGTGAAATATATATATATATATATATATATATATATATATATATATATATATATAGATATATATATATATATATATAGATAACATGTTAAATACATTTTAAAAAATGACGGACACAAAAAACAAACATGCGATGTAAATTTTTTCATGTTTGCGTGTGTGCGCGCGCACGTGGCCCGGTCCACTTATCTTTGCGGCTGCTAGCAGTATATACTTAAAATTGATGCAAGTTGCAGCTCTATGCCTGTGAAAAGACAACAGCAGTCTGAAGCCGAGAAGAAGAAAAAAGTACAAGATGAATCACATGTATCACTTTCAGGTAACTTCAATGAATCTGGAAAACATATTTTTGGTTAAGTAAATTAGTTATGCTAATGTTTAAACTTCTCATCAATTGCACAAATCTGCCTTTGTGTTTTTGTTTACGTTCAGTTTCTTGCTTTGCTGCTGTGCATTGTGCTTTAAACTATGACAGGACATGTTCCATAACTTTGAGTTTCCCCTTTTACCCCATGTTGCTAATAATTACACAAACTCAATTATTTTTATTAACTTGTGCAATACTTTACAATTCTGTTTACACGCCAGCTACTGTACATACACATGCACTGCACAATTATTTCACTGTATGTTTTATTTCTTATTATATAGTTATTATATTATATAATTATATATTATACAATTCTTTGCAGATATCATTGTTTATTGTTTTCTCTATATTTCTTATTGCTGCTGCTGCTGTTGTTATTGCTTGTATCACTGCAATGACAATAAGGTCTCTTTAGTCTTTAAATCGGTGGATTGGTGTGGTGAAACGACAAAACTGACTAATATTCTGTGATTTCTGAAAGATCAATAATATAAAATGAGTCACATTACGGTAAGCCACAGGCCAGAAACCATTTTTATTACATGAATTCATTAATGTTGACTTTTTTTCTGAATGTTAAAGTTTTTTGCTTAAAAATACACTCATTTATTCCTAAAAACAACAAATATCTTAGATTTATACTGAGAGCAAGGATCAGCTTTTGTCACCATAAATTATAGTGCAAGACAAGTTAAATCTACATATTGGTTGTAGTTTAGACACATTATGATGAGTGCTTGACTAGCCCAGTTTTAATGATATGTCATGAGTTTTTCCTTTAAATGACTGATTTCTTCTGTCTTGTACATGAATAAGATGAGGTGGATTGACCAGCACTGCTCCAGAGGCATCAGCAGCTGCACAGGTATGACACAGAATGCAGCACTGAAGACTGTCCAACTCTACAGGTACAGAGATGCCTTTATTCCTTACCTTTTGTAAATGTTTAAATTTAGGAATATTTCTGCAGAAGACATTTGTAATGTAAATGTTTAAGTATATTTTTTGGTGTTTATATGCATATTTATGTATATAAATAAATAAATAAACAAATAAATACATGTTTACATACATATGTCTGTGTGATTTTGTTCCTCTGTGGGGGCACCGCAGTAAATTTTTCCCCTGTTGGCCAGCAGTTTTACAGTGCCCAAAAATATTGCCCAAATTTGAAAAAAAAAAATCTGAAGAATTTTTCAAAAATTACAAAGCATCTATCCACTTCTTAAGTCTGACATCATGGATGGCCAGAAAGTAATTGATGTTTTATAAATTGTTGTGTTCACCATGACTAAAAAATGGTCATAAGTAAATATTTTTTCATTTCAAATGAGTAGCGACTTGGATCCGAAAACCATATTCCATACGTCACGACTTAAACAGATTCTGCAAAACAAAAGACTGATAAAACAGCAAGCAATGATTGGTTTACTAAATAATACTCCTGCACTACCAAATCTTACTCTTCAATTGTTTAATCAAACAGATTGCAGTTATATTTGTTCCCACTAGGGGTGCAAAAACTACACAATCACCTTTAAATATCAACACGACTAGAGTGCGCTTCTATATGTCTGTGTGAGTGACTGATATCTAAAGACAGAGATGAAATACTGTTAATCTCAGGGTCCCAAAGTGTTCCCACAAAGGCCCGGAAACATTTGGGATACGCTCCGAAACGAAATCATCAGCTTCGGTTAGGCGTGGGATTTGTTTTCATTTGTGTCCATGTCCGGTGTTTAATGCCTCCTTGTAATAAGAAGCTGTCTCTTTAAAGAAGCTGATGGCTCTTCCCTTGCTTGTGTTGGCCGCTATAGTGTTAGCAAGGGGTTTCTGAAAGACTCGTGCAGAGGTTCTTTTGGGATAGCTGAAAATTTCACGAAACACCAACTGTGGTCTGGTCTTGGTAAATTACAGTGCAGACGTCCAACAATAACACATTCCCTGGGCCAGCAAAAGAGCTGTTGTGACGCAGCGATCTGAAGGACATGGACCCAGAGCCCAAAGCACTCACACAGAGGAACAGCTTGTGGAAATAACTATAATCAGCAGGAAGGGATCTGGCAACCCGCCCTGGTGTCAAGGGATCTGGCAACTGTATTTTGTGTCAGGCAGAGAGAGGATGAAAAAAAGGCAAAAGCTCTTGATTTGGGTGAAATATCCAGAGCCCTAACAGCTGTTTTCATTGAATAAAAGAAACTGACGCCTCAGAGAAGAGACACAGCATACACTGGATGACACAGTAAATCTGAACCATAATTTGCTGCTAAAACAAAACCAAAACAAAAATAAACAACAACAAAAGATTTTAAAAGGTTAGTTTATACAGTTGGCATCCAAAGTATTAGTCCTCCTGTTATAGTTACTCTTTTAAAAGTATTTCCCAAGTGTTGTTTAATAGGAAGAAAATAAAAAACATAAGTTTTAATAACTAATTTCTACTAACTATTTTTTTATATTTGCCATTACAACAGTAAATATATTTTTTTCTACATATTTTCAAGGTACTAGTATTCAGCTTAAAGTGACATTTAAAGACTTAACTAGATTATTACTTTAACTAGGCAAGTTAGGACAATGCCTCATTCACACTAGCAGTAACTTTTTAGCTACCTGTTGCTCTAGGTGGCGATCTGCTGCAAACGCAGGTCTGTATAATTTTACAGCACAGAGAAAACAACCGGTCTTTGCAGGAGCTGAGAGAGGATCATGCGAGCTCTGGTGGTGCTCCTATTGGCTGTCACTCAAGAAAGCCGCTTTTTCATTTGCATAAAGTTAAAGGATTCTCAACTTTGTTGCGTAGCTCGACATGCCCATCTGGTCACCAATGGTTGCTGTCGCTCGCATAGACAGAGGTCGCCGAAAGTTGCTCTCTCTCCGTTGTAACGAACAGGTCGCTTGTCGCTGCAAGTCGTTTGTAGTGTGAATGAGGCTAAATTGTGCAGCTTATTGGACAACAGTAGTTTGTTCTGTAGCCAATCCTCCCAAGAAATATGATAATAATGTTGACCTTAAAATTATTAGAAAATTTATTTTTAACTGCTTTTATAATATTAGGTTAAAGAATTTTGACTTTCTCCAGAATTAAAAAGACATTAAAGGAAACATTGTGACATTTTCCTTGGACTGTTAAACATCATTTGGGAAATATTTGAAAAAGAATAAAAAAATCTACAGGAGGGAGAATTATTTTGACTTCAACTGCATATTTAAATATATATATATTTTAACATTAATCAAGTTTTAACTGAATTGCACGCACATCACTTTTTTTGCCCTCAGATAACTAAAATGAATTGTGACTCTTGGTGGTAAAATGATCCTGAATGCACACAGGCCTATCGCAAGCTACAGGCAAATCATGTAAATATAATAAAGTTTATAAAATTAATAGGGAATTAAAACTTATGTTGGCAGTATCCCCTCTTAACACTTACATAGACATAGAATTAAAAAAAAAAAAACTTATGTTAGCAGTACCTCATCTTAACACTTACACTGTATACAGACATAGAATTTGATTAAAAAACTTATGTTGGCAGTACCTTATCTTAACACTTACACTCTATATAGACGTAAAATATTATTAATTTACATAAGTTGAATCATAGGGGCCAGTTTTTAAGGGGTGTTTGTTAGTAATTCTTAGTAAGACTACAGAGGTCATGCTAAATTAGATTTGTGTGAATATTCCACAGCTATGACACAAGTATAACTAACCATGGAAAAATTAAGAGGCAACATCTCAGTTCATCTTGATTTACGATTTAAAGTTAGGTGTTTGAGTAACACATCCATTTTGGTTTATTCTGTAAACTTTATTAATTACTAATTTTGTTCACACTTTATGTAAGGTACACTACTACAATGAGTTTTGCCTCAATCTCCTAATTTTCTGCTTATTAATATATATTAAGGTATAAATTAGGTTTAGGATTAGGGATTTAGAATGACATCATGTACTTTATAAATAATAATAAACAATCAATATCTTAATAATTGTCTGGTAATAAGCCAGTTCTAAGTTAACACTGAGAATTGATATTTAAACTAAAATGTTACCAAAAAAAAAAAAAAAAAAAAAGTAAAAATGTAATATTAAATATAGATAAAGGAAGTTTAAAAAATGTAAAGAAATAAATAATTTGGAAATAACGCTCATTTTCAAGCACAATAAATCAAAACAGTTTAACTAACAATTAAATAGTCCTTTAATTGTTTATTGATTATTTTGTTTATTTAAAATGTTAAACCACAATATGATTTTTTGTTGGAGTAAATGTCATCAGGCCTTTATAGAATAAAACAAATATTATTATGTTACTAAAAGCCATATCTAATTATTCAAGTAAATCCAGGGAAACAGATCATTTTCAAGTGTTGTCTTGAAAAATGTATTTACTGTATATGTTTTATATATTATTTATTTTATTTCACAGCAGTACATAGGAAAAGGACAATACAGCATATTGTGGCAAGCAGGTTAACTTGGAAAAATCAAAATGATGGACAGTGTTGGGTAAGTTACTTTAAAAAAAGTACAGATCACAAATAACTGACTACTACTGGAAAATTGTAATCTGAATACATTATTAATTACTTAATGTAAAAAGTAATCAGATTACTAATTATTTTACTTTGAAGTTACTTTTAAAACAAAATATACCTATAAAAATACAAAATAAACTGCAGCTCTTTCAGTAATTTGATATTCACTAAAAAACCTTACAATGGGTTGATCACAGCAGCTTGACATATTCAAAAGACTTAAAGAGATCATCATTCACTTGTTCAAATTTAGACTGAAGTAACTGTAATCAAATTACACAATTTTAAAATACAATTCGTTACAATACTGCGTTCCCCAAAAATGTCATTAGAATACAGAAAGTGTAGTTACCTCCAACTATGTTGATGGACAATTACATTTGTAGAAACAAGAATTAATTAAATAAGTTGTCTTATATGAACATTTGCAGGTGTCTAAAAAAGATTTCGGAGTCTGCAATGCAGTAATATTGCCAAGATATTCACTCCTTTAAATGAATAACATAACAAAAAAGAAGGGCAAGATTTTACATTTTACCCATGCAGCCTTTCTTCAGTTTCTATATGCCTCAGCTACAATTTTCATGTACTAAAACCAGATCCCAAATGTTCTGAAATGCACAGCAGGGATCTGCCATCTTATCTTATTATGGATGTGGATGGCCTAAATTTCCACTCTATGTCTAAGCAAAGCTAATTTGTCATGGCCTGAGGTAATCACTGTCTCTGGGTGAAACTGCAGACACCAGCTTTCAAAGCGCAGAGAAAAGGCATAATTAATAGCTTGCTAATAACATGCATGGACACCGAGTTCTTGTATCCCAGCAACTTCCTCCAATCCATCTGTGTGAATGCTGCAAAAACTGTGGGTACTGACTTAAACCAGAGCCTCCACAAACTGAGGGCTCTTGGAAAGCTGCCTAGACAATCAGACATCAGTATAATTCTGAATATCTAAGAGATTATTCTGCTATATACACTGGCTACCATCAATTTTGTCAAGTGTTTATAATAAACATATAAATATCAGTCCAGCACTGACCATCTGTTTTATTATCTTTTTCAGATAGAACCATTCAGGATAGCAAATGTGAATTAATAAACTAAAACTAATCCAAGGCACATCATGTGACCTCCAGACACCTAATATGGCTGGCAGCTTTACTGGTGCTTTATTACTTATTGACTCGTTTTGCAGTTGCATTAACAAGAGTTTCTTCAGTTCATCATGAAAATAAAACTCACATCTATAAATGATTTCACTGGCCCATAAAGAGCTCTACACACACCGGTGTCTTATAAACCTCACACACTCACCAGCCTTGTGAAGTCGAGCATTGCTATAGTAACAAACATTAGCAGAGGAAGAATGAGCGATCATAAAGAGACATTCATCTCAAGGGTATTTGAATTCTGAGCGTTTAAAGCCTTGTCAAAATTGTATTCAGAATGTCTTAATGTTGCTTTAAACATGCCAATGAAAAAAAAGAAAAACACCCTTAAACATAATATTGTCCATCTATTAATGAGTCTATAAATAAAACACCTTGCCGTCAGGTAAATATCTATTCTCAGAAGTTTTTGGCGAGTAAAATTCTCAAAAGGAACAGCATTTATTTGAAATATAAATATTTTGTTTTACTTTACACATCTTCACCCTCAATCTATAAAGTGTCCTAATTAACAAAAGTATTATACCTAGTATGATGTATTTTTTGTTGATTCAATCATCAAATCCCAAGTGAAGGACACTAAATACGGGTATAAACAAGGTCTAAACTTTTGACTTTGTCCACTTTTTGAATTGATTTTGTGGTGTAAACACTCATTTGGTTGAATGCTTTCGAACAGCCACTTGAAAACAGCCTACTCTTCGCCTACTGGTTAATCATGCAATAATTAAGGTAAGTGTTGTGAGAAAGTTCACTGAAAGATGTTTATGCTTATGCATTGTATCAATATTAACTGCAAATATGAGCAAACTTAACTGGGATTTTTTTTTCAATATTACCAAAAACCTTGAGATTCTTGGGTCTGTTTTTGAAGGTACGATACTATATTGACCCATTTTAACTGAGTGGTAAGGTATGGTATGGTTAAGTATGCTTTTATGGCCATTTACACTGTCAAATGTACCAAAAAGCAAACCGTATCTACCATTTTTGGCTACCCTTTCTAAAGGGTACCTAACACAACAAAAGGGTACCAAAAACCAGAGCTAGATGTGCAGTTGAACGCTATTGGTTTACAGTGAAACGTCACTAAGCGTGTTCACAGGCCAGGAGAATGAAAACAAAGTAAGCAGCATTTTAAAATACAAAGCCAAGAAAATACACTGTAATATCATATACATATAATGAGCCATGGTCGCTCCAAGCTGAAACAAACCTTGTCTTCGTCTTGATGAACAGCCACAAAGCCAAGAAAAAGAGCTGAATCCACCGTATGTCCTCTTGTTGTTTACGAGGCTGTCTAAAAGTGCAAGGGGTTTTACTTTTTCTAGAGAGCTTGCGTGCACTTCTATATTTGAAATTAACTTCTTGAGCTGATGATAATAACGTGAGCGATTACTGAAGTGCTTCTGACATCCTTTCAGAAACAGATAAAACAAAAGAGTGATGCAACCTAAAACATAAACAAACTGCCATGTTTAACTATTATCATCACCTTTTGGACTATTATGAACTCGGAATGATGGAATTATTTTCTAACAGAGGTTACATGTGCTGCTGAAGATTAAAGATACAGATGAGAGGTTAATGTGTGCTATATGTTGCGTGTTGTTTTTTAACCCAAATAAGGACTAAATCTATGCTGTGTGTAGATTTCCTGTAATTGGTAACATGTCAGAAACTGTAAGCGGCTTGTTTGTGTTCATATATGTGCTGCATTTATTTATGTACATTATATAATTACAGTATCGCACTCAATCATTGATCTGCAGTTACAATCAAATCATGTTTATAGAAGGATTAGTAATAAACATTTATACACAGGTATTTATGTGTATAAAGCATCTGTTTTGTGAGAAGTGCTTCTCATATGACATGTGAATGACCTGTACTGCTTTACTTTGACATTTCCATGAGCAAGGATGACGTCAAATGAAACTTTGTGTCATACCATTGGTAGCCTTTTGGCAGTGGAAACACAAGCCTGATAAAGGTGACCCGTACCGACCCATACCGTATCACTCAATGTAAACAGGCCACAAGTCTACTTTGAAAAAAGATAAGTAAACTGCATTACCTGTTCAGGTTTGAGTCCGGGTGGCACCCAAGCATACTCCTCAAGAGCACAGCCAGAGTCATCGTCAGATGTAGAGTTCCTCTGGAAGTCGTACATCAGTTTGGTCACCGTCTTCTCCATCTCCAGAGGCATGGCAGTCACAACATGCTCCTCACGAGGGCACTTACAGTGGAGACAGATTTTCCTAGAAGGCAAAGTAAAAAACTGTCAGATAAAACTAATTAAATAGTATAATTGATTTTTGTTTATTTTAGGGATGCACTGATATGGATATTTTGATAGGATAGTTATCAATAACTGCTTAAATGTGGAAGCCAATACATGAATTTTTTTTTTAATCCATGTATTGATTTTTTTTCCCCAGAAAACAAAGACACAGCAAGAAAACATCCAGGTCTTTCTTTCTTTTTGCGATTCAAGATCCAGATCTTTCTTCTGTGAAGGCATTTACGAATTGCAGTTCTTTCATAGTGAAAAGTGTCTACATCTCATCTTCCCTCAAGCAAAAACTCTGCAGCATTTAATGTGCCACATCATGCAAATGCAACCTTTAAAAAAATAAATAAATAAAATAATAAAAAAAAAATAATAATTCTAACTATATATATATATTAGAATTATTATTATTATTTATATATATATATATATATATATATATATATATATATATATATATATATATATATATATATATATATATATATATATATATATATATATATTCATTTATTTTTGAAAACTAGAAACTAGTTAATTAGACATATTTAGCCATTAGCATCCTTAAACGTGAACTTAGGGTCAAACAAATCATGAATGGATGATGCTAAAGATAGATATCAATGGGGTCAAAATATTTGTGCTGTACACATCAAAAACAGTCACTTGATCATATTGCATTCTTAGAGTAAATACTCAAGTAGAACAATTAAATTAAGTGCACACAATAAAGCACCTATTCTCTGACCTTTCGGATAATCACCATAGAACATTTTGCGAGAAAAAGCACCAAAATGTCAGAAAAAACAAAACTCCAAAAACTCATGTCAGTACAAAGTATAAAATGGTAATACAGCTCAGATGACAACTTATAATCATAATAATAATAATAATAATAACAACAACAACAACAACAACAACAACAACAACAACAACAACGAGTTGTTCACAGCAAATTAATCTCAAGTTATAATTAAACCTCTCAACATTTTCTTACCTAGTTTTAGTTTTTGTATTGTTTTACTTTGTCAATCAACAGATTTACATTTGGCTATAACCAAGAGGGGCCTAAAAAATCCTACAAAAACCCTCAACACGATCAGTGAGTCATGTCACGATGAAACACACACTTCACCAGTCAAACACGCAGCGTCTGGTTAGCGTCCAGACAAGCAGACACAGGCGTCAAGCTCTGCCAAAACCACACTTTCTGAGCACGCCGGCCAGTTGGTCAGATTAACTAACCTCTTAGACCAAAGGAAGAGAAAGCCGCCTACTTAGGGCCAATCCCATTAGCACCTCTGACAGGCTGCAAGGTGTCAAAGACAGACACCGGCCACTAGCACAATGATTGAGTGACGTTTTCACGTTAGCCAGATGGTTAACTTCAGAACATGTTTAATCCATAAAATCATTTATGTCAAAGGACTCCAGTTGCTATGGAAACAAGACAAAAAAAGATTCTGTTCGTTGAGTTTAAGGCGTCAGCAGATCTGTGTCATCGTGCCTCCATTGTCCTAAGGATATGAAGATTGAGTCATGGCATTTCTTCAACAAGCTTCAACTCCATTAACACACACTCAAATGTAATGTTTCCTTCTGAATAATAAATGATTTGTCTTTTTAAAATGTCATGTAATGTGAGTGACATCACAACTGTCTGGTTTATCTGAAGTCTGACTAACAGACCGAGTTAATGCAACTGTGGTTTGGCTTCATTTGGCATAGCAGGCTTGATATTGTAGATTTGGTTCATAGAGATGATGCAATGTTAATTTATTTCAACAAATATCTGATCACACTTGGATAGATTATTACCCACTGTGACTTAATTAAAACTATGCTTGTAGTAGTCAGTATTGTTGTAGACACAGTATATCGTTTTAGTACTGAAATCACAATCGCTTTTCCAATGTGGCGTTTCCACTGTCACTTCCGGGGCCTAATCGGGCCAAAGCGGGGCTTTCTTGGGGGCAGCGGCTGGCCTTTTTCGGCCCGCCGAATACCTTGGGCCAAAGAGACCCAACTGGGGCTTCAGGGCAGGGTGAAAGGAGAGGTGGACACAGTTTTCCGATCGCACGAGTACATGCGCAAATAAATAAATGAGGGAAAGAAAACATCTAGCCTTATGGGGTCTTTTAAATGTAAGGTTATTGCATAAAATAATAAAGTAGTTTTAATTTATCGTGACATTCTTTGCTGTGTCCTCGATGTTTCAATAATGCATAATAATATTTACACAATATTATAGACACAGCCAGACAGTAAAGGTTTGAGAGTTTTTGTCAAGTTTAAAAGGTGTGTTTGTGCGCGTTTACATGCCTGCATGTGTGTGAGACCGAGAAAAAGAGCTCCCTTTACAGCTCTGTTGATGCCGCGAGCAGCTTTTTTATTTTTTATTTTGGAGATATTACACAACATGAATACAACTGAAAGGCATTAAACTTTACAAATTTCGTGCCCACTTTCGTAGACTTTAAACAATATAGTGTTATACATTGATAAAATAGCCTAAGCTATACTGAAATATAATTTAAAGAATTTTTTTATGTTTTTAAGCCACATATAACTTTCATTTTACAAAGGCCTCTCTGAAAAAAAAAATACTTTAGATATTTTTTAAAAACAATAAACACCGGAGAAGGTTTGAAATATTATTTAGAAAGTATTTTGGATACTACGATATTAAATTGTGCAAACAGAGCATTTTTTGGGTGAGTGAAAGCAGAATCTAGCCTACTTTTTTTTTCTGTCACCCAGTCCAGCGCAGCGCCGCTTAAACGCATTGGGGAAAAGTCTAAACAAAAAATGTGTTCTGTGTCCTCAAACAAGTGTTTATGTTTTATAAAACAAGGTCAAATTTATAAATGAAACTTTAAATGAAGAGCTTTAGTGAATAGCTGCTGAGCGCAACAAATATGCCTATATTTTATTAGGCTACTTGCTCTTATGTGCTGAAACACTTAACACGACGTCTATCAAAACAAGGATGTTATGAAATGCATTTCATAGCAAGTTATAACGGAGAATTTCTGTGGTTTTATATTATGGATGGTGCGCTCACTGTGCTGTGTCCCTCCGTTCGATGCAGAATGCCAACAGTCGGTGAGTAAACAAATGTAATGAATGGAAATACACAGGTCTGTGCGTATAGACATATAATGTACTGCTGTACAGTAACATGTCATTTGTTTGTTTAGGTTGTCTTCATTTTAATGGTTTTGTTTGTCATAATTCCATGGGGTGCCTTATCTGCCTGATTCCCGCTGAAGTGGGAGGGTTGTGTGATGTTTTGATTCGGGGGACGTTCTGGGGGCAGTGTTTGCGTGACGCACTGCGAGCTACTAGCCCGACAGTGGAAACGCGACATAATTTTCGCCTCATTACTCAACCTCCCGGGCGATTGGCCCGGCCTGGCCCGATAAAAGCCCTGGCTCGCACCGGCCCGATAGTGGAAATGCGGCTAATGTGCGCATCCGCAATAATCACATTGCAGGATTTACAATATTAAGTCTGGATCATAGTTGACCAGGAGCCACAAAATATAGGATTTTTAGAGTCAGTGCCAAGATTAACCATAATAAAAGTTAAGGTTTACCATTTGCTTGTGTTTTTAAGGCCTGTGATGGAGCATTTCAAGAAAGTTTAAAACATTTGGGCACAAGAAATTATGACTTTTGGAGGTGTAACAAAGATGAATTATTATTATCTTAATAATTATTTATACACTGAAGATGATAGTGATAATTTTTATTTTTAAAAAAGGCATTTCTTAGAATAGTTTTTTTATTGTTTAATGTCCAAATGTCTGCATTGTCTTTAACCTAAAACAAAATTATTTTGCTTACCCCATAGGCAGATTTTTTAGCTTGCTAAGGAAAATCTCACTTAATTTTAAATAATTATTTTTGAAAGTGTTAAGAAAAATCTATATATTTTTATATTTGGACTGGAAACAAAGCAACCCCTAAGTGATTTGCATTGTTATTATTCCATTTCTGTAGCTAAATACTTGTTAGACTCCCTAGAAAAAGTCAAATAGAGAATTCAAACAAATCTAGTGAAACTGTATTCATAATGCAATATTTATTGCAAAAAAAAAAAAATTTAAATATAGCAATGTCAGATTTTTCCAGTATCGTGCAGCCCTAGCTCTCAACTAGGGCCATTTAAATTAAAAAAAAAAATTATTTTGCCATACACAAAAAATTAAGAGTTTGGGGTCTAAATTATTTGTTTATATTTTAAAAATAATAATTCTTAGATTTATTTTATTAAAATAACTGTTTAGGGAAAAATACTGTTAACAGTGAATGATGAGAATTTCAAAAATAAAAAACATTTTCAGACCCACTTTTTATTAAGTGGCATTATTTACTATGTACTTACAGTTCAATTATTTATTTGGTACAATGCACTTATGTACACACAAGTTATTATAGGTAAGTATTTAAATATTATCTACATGACATTACATTTTGCAATTATTTTCTGTAATTACATTTATGAATAAACTGTTGAGACATGCCTTCTACCTTAAGCCACACCTACTCAGACAACCAAACCTGGCCCTAACCATAAACATAATTTTCTATTTTATCAAATTTTAAATTGCATTTATAAACATTAAAACATCAAGGAAATGGTTTTGGATACATTCTTTGATAAATAGAAAGCATATATCTGAAATCAAATCTTCTATATTGTAAATGTATTTCTCACTTTAGGATTTTAAAGTGTTCTCCTTGCCTAATAAAAGCAAAAAAAAAAAAAAAGAAAGAAACAAAATCTCAAATTTAGGGATTTGGCAAAACGTTCAAATAGTCCCTTCACAGTGAAAGTATATACAAGTGCAAAACAAACAAAAATACAGAAAAACAATACCAAAGAAACAATAAACAGGAAAATAAAATCAGAAAAATATATATATTTCAAATATCAACAAAAATAATAACAACAGGAATCCACGTAAAAAAGATTGCTACTGTGGTGCCTCAAGCAAACTCTTATGTTGTGGATACCTGTTGTTATAATTTATGTAGATTTATATGGAGTATATTTTCCAGATTTATTTATCTGTTTATTGTTTGTTTGGTATGTTTGGATTTTTGCTTGTTTTGCACTTGTATATATCTTCACTGTAGATGGACTATTTGGCACATCACCTTGCATGACGGTGCTTTGCAAGCAAGCCATCTTTTTTGGATCCCTCGCAAACTCACATTTCTCCACCTGAAGATGAGCTGGTGGACAAGCTGTTGGGTTTGTTTCACAAACATCATGGAAATGGTTTAAATACATTCTTCGATAAACAGAATGCATTGATCTGAAATAAAATCTTCTATATTTTAAATGTATTTATTCTTACTTTATGATTGTAATGTGTTCTTGCCTAATAAATTTTTTTAAAAATCCTAAATTTACTTAATGCAGTCCTTATTTACAGCAGTTGTTTTAGCATGGTTTTCCTTTGACAAAACCATATACTGAGTGCAAAGCAAAATCACTTTTGTGTTAACATCCCATCTGGACTTGATTATTTAACAAATTCTTTGTTAGGTCTCTCAGGGAAAATTTATCCATGATAGCCTGCAGAATGACCAAAACTTGAGGACAAACAAACAATTGTCGCACTGCAACAGAAGTAGGAAAACATTTTGTAACTTATAACTTGTAATGTAACTCCAAACAAATCAGTTTATTATTCAAAAGAAAAAAATAGAACAGGGACTTCATTAGATCCATAGATTCTGGATTTAATGGATTAATATTTCAATGCAAACTTGCAGTTAGATTATTGGAATAATCTGGCATTAATTACCAGAGACTTCAGCTTACAATGCATTCAGAGAGACAAGAAAAAAAGATATTCAATTCCAATTTCATTCTATCGTAACAGAGCCAAATGACACTCCAGGATAATATAACTCAAAAGGAAGACATTCCTTGGCATTAGTGAAGTCAAATAAGTCAAGAGCATGTTGGAAAACACTGGGATAGGACACAATAGTTCATTATAAATATTTAAAGAGAAAGAAACAAAAACAATCTATAAATGGATAAAGTGCTTTTAGACTTGCACAAACTGAAAGTTGTTTAAAAGCATCTCTCGGAATCAAAATGAATGACTCGGACATTAGATTGGAGGTTCTGTATGAGGTGATATAGAGAAGACTTATATATAGGGCACACAGCTGCTCTCTCCACAGTTCCTACACCCTTGAGCAAGGACAATTCACCTGCATTACTTGAGGGTGGCAACTTTGCAATTCGCATTAATATTGAACACTCACAGGAACACAAAAAACCCTCCAACAGTTTATCTGTGAATACCAAACACTACTAAGAAACTTATCCACTGCCTGCGATAATGCTCAGACATTCTGTAGAGCAAAACTACTCATTAAAAAAAAAAAAAAAAAAAGATTTCACTCGTGAGTGCAGTCTTCAACCATAACACTTTAACCAATCATAACCAATAATACATGCAGCATATCTGAAAAGGATTAACCTATTAAGCTGTGGCGGGTTTTCTGGGATGACTTTAAAAAGAGTTCCGTGGAGATGCCGGTCTGGTCCAGATAAATGATCTGGACTAAAATGAGGTCACCGTAATTCCCTTCTCAACCGCACAGTAAAGGATAGAATGAAACTCCTTCCACGTTTTGACAGGCTTCACACATGACTGCAAATTCCAGGCTCAACACCACTGCACGCTCCATCGATAATGCTCTTCCAATCATCTAAATGTGATTTGAATTAAAATGGATGCCGGGTTGCAACTATGCATGCTGATTTTATTACAAATGTCATGCTCAGACCTGGTCAATGTGATCTACAAGCATGCGCTGAGAGCCTTTGGAAAGGTTTTGTCCAAGACTGCAAATATGGAAGACTGGGAATGTAATCTAGGGATGACACAGAAGGTTGTTATGCCCCTGAGGCGCCCAAGCGGAACGGGGTAAATGTGATTTATGATCTGATCGGACAATTGCTTATTGTGGGTTAATCATTGCATTTTTAAATTGTTCAGACAACAACAGATGTGGACTTATTGTTAGCTCGAGGAAAACTTATCCCCTTAAAAACCAGGCCTGTGCCATCATCAGACAATCTCATCTAATTCTTTTTAACAATAGCCTATGGCTAGACACAGTGGCATTGTCATGTTTAATAAAGCTGTCATTTAAAAAAGTGAGAAACGAGGTCTGCTGTACCCAGGGTTCCTACATCTAACTAAAACCAAACCATTTTAAAAGAATGCTACTCGAAATTAAAATAACAGTCTGTAGCTTTAGCGAAATTCCAGTCTCAGATGAGGCTCCCAGGCTTTTCCATGGCATCATTCCGGATGAATTAAACAACCTTTTTTTTTAAAGGGCAACACACAGTGAAGAAGCTGGTCACAGCTGGGTGCTACTGAAAGCCAATTCACCATCTATTCTCACTTAGCTTTTGTATATTTGCAACTCTGTATACTTTTCCCACATTACACATTGGCGTTCTTCAAAAAGCCAGCTAACTGAATTCATATTCAAGCATTGTTTTGGGGTACTGAATTAGTTTGTGCTTCAATAACACAGAATACAGGGCAGCTGTATTCACAGGAAAACTTCAATACTCAAATTTCTGAGCTTTCATGATGTTAAAAGCTACCATAATATAAATACTGATACAAGTAATTGAATGGTGAACGATGACCTACTACTGTATGAAGTTAGACGGATGAATAAATCAATTATTTGAGGAAAAAGAAATCAGTTTAATGGAGGCTGCTTTAAACGGGTGAGGGATGCAGGAGGAACAGATATTGATCTAATGGAATAGTGCTGTAAAATAAGATGGATTCAGCCTGGAGTAACTTCCCATTGACAGCAAGTGAGTGAAGCTTCTCAACAGTAATGGAAAGTCCATGCCATTTTGCAAACTGGTTTCGATGAATGGTTAAAAAAAAATCTGTTATTTTCATGTCACTGTGTAACTGCATTTCATCCTCGACAGCTGAATATGTAACCAACTGTTTTGTTTGCTTTGACAAAACTGTCATACAATGAAATTGTACTTCGATTTGACCATTGAAGACATTTACACCACATCAGTGAAATCCTAAAGGTTATTACACCAAAAATACAACTATGAATCTAAGACCAACACTTGGTATTAAGATGTGTTTTAGTCAGTCATATCACAATCAGATGAGCAAGACAAATCCACGACTATGTTGTGTTTAAATCCATCTTTGTCCACTTTTAGCCACTTTTCTTATTTTATCAAGACTCTTCAATCTCATTTAGCAAATTAAGTGCAGTTTGCATGAGCTTGAACAGATAAGACAGGATATTGTATGAAGAACAATAGCTGCAAAACAATGTTTGAACCCTCCTTGACATTTTTCATGTTCACACTTACAATTTCAGGCAGCCAAAGGCACATTCTCTTTGGATAGAAAACGTCAACCCACAATGTTTAAGAATTAGGTCAGTGTTTGGCATTTTGGATCCTCTTTACACTTGTGCATTATTGTCCACTTGTGGTTGGAATACAAAAATGAATCGTATTGCTATTATTACCCTTGCTTTGTGTAGGGCTTCTGATATGCCTGCCTGGCTTTATTCTGCGATAACAACCGGCTGAATGTACAGTATCCCTTACTCATTACTATAGATTTTTTTTTTATCTGTCACCATAGTTATAACTGGCATGTAAATTTTCATAGAATTAGAAAGCTCATTAAAAACTGCAGAGAAATCATTGCATCATGGCATTATCATATTCAATTCCTGACTCTAGTTTCTGAAGCAGAAGATTACTCGGTTTAATGAGTGAATTTATGACCCAAGAACCCACTTAAATATATATATATAAAAACAAAATATGATGTATTTATACAATATCCATAAGCAATGCGAATCAAAAGCAATGCGAATGTAGGCTACTTGAGGTAAAAAAAAAAAAAAAAAGCTTAAATAAACAAAGCCTATATCCAAAATCAGCTGCAATGGCTTTCTTTTTCTTCTTGGCATTATTCTAAACGTTGTCTTTTAATGTGTTAATCCAGCAAAACAACACCAAATAAAGACTTAATCCGATTGACATTTCAGGTCAACGAGCAATGACTAGATACAAGATAGTTATAGTGAAAACTTGTATCAAATCCCGCGTCTTTCACAGTCATTTTTGCACTTTTATTAGATCAAATCAAACATTTATAGAAGTAAAAGCAACGAAAAACGACTAAGTTACTCTCGAATAAACTAAACTGTACATAAAGTATGTGCGTTTGATGTAGCTATAAAACCAAGCTCATAGGTCAACTTTCTCGAAAAACCTCCTCGACCACATCACGCAGCGCACGAAAAGAAAGTCACCACGCAGAGTTCAAACCGCAAACCCGATTAAACTAACAAAAGAGCCACAAACACTCACCTTTTACCGTAAATGAAGACGAGAGAGTGCGGTGTCGCTCGTCGTGGATCGACCAAAGCACGCGCTACACATTTCCACCGCAAAAAGCGTTCATTTGGCGCACTTTCACTTCTCCACAAACAAGCGCTCGCAACGATTCAACCCGCAAGTCTTTGTCAAGCGCTCCTGACCGCCAGCATTCTAGTCCGCGCAAAGGTATGTTCCTTGAAAGGCATGTCTCAAGCTCTGATACTTTTGATAAAGCATGTATAAAAACGCCAGGGTCCCCGCAGATCCAGCGTGACTCTCCGTGGTTTATCCAGCAGTAAAGCCATAAACAGCCTGCGCTTCTTCCTCTCCTCGTCAATAGCAGGCTGTGGAAGCTCAGTGAACCGCTCAGTGACTCTCTTGTGTTCGCTCTGCCCACTCGAGCTTGTGAATGTTAATGAGCGTCCGTGATGTCAGCAAGTCACCGTCTCTACATTAGTTTAATTAGCGACGCGAATAGCTGGTGTTGTTGGAATCATTTACATGCAAATCAGTCACTTTCCTTAACTGTAAAGACCCGAGGCAATACACGCATTTCACAGGGAATAAAGAGAAAAAGGGAGCAGGGTAAAGAATACTGTTTATGTGTAAATAATATGGAGACGTACAGAGGGGCTGCTGTGTTTATAAATTGGAGACTATTATGTGTGACAAACCTAAACACGTAATTAGCACTTTACTTAATATATTAATCAGACATCGAGAAAGAATGTTCATTTTGTAAAACAGCGAGGAATCCTTATGTCACTTATTTGTTGATTGTCAGTTTGCAGTTATTTTGGAAAGACTGATTTCTGATTATTCTGCAATAAAGAGATACCATTTAATGCAAAAAAAATTTTTTTTTGTTATTTTGAAAAGGGTGATAAAAATTAACAGTTTTATTATTTTGAATGGTAAATTCTTTATCCACAAATGTAGACTTTCACAATCCCCTCCTTTATACAAGGTGTTTGTCAACAAACTTATTCTGTTAATGAAGTCTCTTAAAACTGTAAAATAAAAATTCAAAAGCTCTGTCTATTGTAAGCTATAATGAATCTGTTTTTAGCGTCTTATCTTCCATTTGTTTTGTTTTTTGTTTGTTTGTTTTGTGTTTTTTATTAATTATAAATTATTAATTTAAATTTTTCTTGGAAATTTTGTTGGTTACCTGTTTTTGCTGTATTTGTATATTACTAATGCACAAAAAGAAAAAAGATGTAGGTCAAACTAGCTTAATTATTTCAAAGAACTTTAATAAATAAGTAATGATAGTATTATTACTATTATTCATTCTTACATTCATTTTCTTTTCAGTTTAATCCCGTATTAATCAGGGGTCGCCACAGTGGAATGAACTGCCAACTTATCCAGCATATCTTTTACGCAGCGAATGCCCTTCCACCTGCAACCCATCTCTGGGAAAGCCCTAATTTTATTTAATTTATAATTAAATTGTTTATAATTTTCCTGTAATGACTTATTTTTTTTGGACACATAGTATTCCTATAACTGCTCCAGGGTTGTGTTCATGGTGTTCACTGCTGTGTGTGTTCACTTGGATTAAATGCAGAGCACAAATTCCAAGTATGGGTCTCCATACTTGGCCAAAAACATGACTTTCGACTTTCTTTCGACTTATTTTTATTACTATAATTTTTATTTAAAATGATAAATAATAGTTATTAATATTATTAATACAAACATTAATTCATTTTCCTTATACCACATATGTTTTACACAGCGGATGCCCTTCCAGCTTTAACACAGTACTGGGAAACACTCATACAATCTCACATTCACACACATAGACTACAGCCAACTTAGTTCTTTTAATTCACCTATAGTGCATGTCTTTGGACTGTGGGGGAAACCAAACTCCACACAGAAATGGCAACTGACCCAGCCAAGACTCGAACCAGCGACCTTCTTGCTGTGCTAATCACTGCGCCTAATATAAACATAGAACATTTAATCACGTGACAAAACTTATGAAGATGAGATTTATTCATTTATTTTATTGCATAAACTTATTGGAGTGCACGTTATTTTCGTTTTTCTGTTTCGGTTTCATGGCAACACTTTACAATAAGCTCCACTGGGTTTAGTGAAGTATTAAAGCATTAACCAGTCCCTCCAGGACTTTGCAGGGGCATTTTTTATATGTATTTGTGGTATAAAATGACTGATTTTGTGATGGATTTATTTAAACTTAAAGAATTATTTGTTTAAATTCTTGTACTTGTGTAATCTTGTAAAAGTTTCCTATTTTTAAATCAAAAGAAGCACCGATTTCACAAAATCCCAAAAAGACTGATTAATCAGCATTGTTTAACATTAAGAATTACATTTGTTACTTTATTTATTTATATTTTAGCCTAAGTTAACAGACATACAACTGTTAGTAAACACAAATAACTCAGTTCCTTTAAAAAGAAATAAATTGAAAAAAAAAACTGAATAAACTGATGTTGAAGTGAACATTAACACATACATTAGAGTATTTTTCATAATGTGAATAGTATTCAGAAACTCTTTTCACTGAATACGTTAAAAGTATTTTCATAACAAAAAGATCTTTAATAATACATTTTAGCATTTCTCTGTTATTTTTAGAGTTTCTGAAAATTACTACTAATATTTGAGCGAACCTTGCCTTTAACATCAGCCATTATTCCAGTATTGTTTGCAAGGTTAAAAGAAACATCAATTTACCCACTGACACATTTCACCCTACTCTCCCCTAATCTGAAATCTCATGGTGAGTCAAAGACCACCACAAATCGTTCATAGACGATGCTTAGCAGCATGAGCTACGCCTGGTTGAGTAAATCAATACTGATATCAAAAGCTTTCTCCCAACACCAGGTCACAACAAAGAAGGAAAAAAAGAGTGGTTAAATTACTTAATAAAACGTCTATAAATCTATTTGAATGCAGCTGCCTTTTTAACCTCCAAGTGGTTTGAATTGTCCGTGTGGATGGGCATCTCTTATTGGCCCGTGCTTGTCATGTACTATGCCAGCCTGAATCAAACTACTACAAACACACAGTAGTATCATTTACCCCCGCCTGCCCCAGAGCTTTAGGCTTTAGAGTTAACACACACTGACACAAGCCTGCGCTTCTATGGATCTCCAACAGCCACTGCCCCCAGATCATGTGGATGAGTGGCTTCTTTTATGATCCTGCTTATAGGTGTGTGTGTGCTAAACCACTGTATTCTTGACATCAAATGAGTACAATACAAATCTGCATGGACCCAGTGTAGCTGAAAGCAAGGGGTTAATCTCTGTCATAGTTTGAATTATATTCACGATTAAAGGCTTTATTCATGTTGCAAATAAATCTTTTTGTTAATTATTTAATTAAAACATATTCTCAAAAATCTTTAGTATTTTTATTTCTTGTTTATGTTTATTGTTACATACCTTGAAGAAGTTCTTTCAATTAACTGAAATGTTTTGTTAATTTTATTATTAGTTTTAAAAGGCTTACTAATGTAAATATACACCCAAAATTCTTCAAAATCATGAGCGGGGTCTCTCCACACCACCACCAGTGTGCAGCATCCACTTGGATGATGTGACGGCAGCCACAGGACAACGGTGCCAGGGTGCTCACCACACACCAGCTATAGTTGGAGTGGAGAGACAGTAATAGAGCCAATTCGGTGGATAGGGATGATTGGGGGGCCCTAATGGTTAAGGGGCCAATGAAGGGAATTTGGCCTGGAGACCGGGGTTAGACCCGTACTCTTTACGAGAAGTGCAACAGAGAGTGAGGACCTCCGTTTAACATCTCATTTAAAAGATGCCGCTCACTGACAGCATAGTGTCACCTTCACTATACTGGGGCATTAGGACTCACACAGACCGCAGACTGAGTACCCCCGTGTTGGCCTCTCTAACACCACTTCAAACAGCAACCTAGTTTTCCCATGTGGTCTCCCATTCAGCTATTGGCCAGAATTATGATTAACTAAAACTAAAATAAAAAAGATCTTTAACTTAACTTTTTATTAACATTAACTGAAACAAAAAGAAAATATAAAATTAACAAACAAAAAAATTGGCCAAAACACTAAATATTCATAAAGAAAAACTAATTCACTTCTGAAGAACTACAAAACTACTAAATGTTAATCAATGAGGTTAAAATGACTTCAATACAATAATAATAATAATACAATAATATACAATAATAACCCTTCTTCATAGTAGCAGTTGTTTGAATTAAAACCCAGAGCTACACTAAAATAGATGTTGGTTTATTATCATGAAAGCACCACCACGCCCCCCTTTCCTGAGCAAAAAATGCTGATAGCCATCATTCTAAGTCAACACTCGAGCAGCTGTAAAGCTCAACAGCTGATTGGTGAGGAATGCTTACGTCTCTTTTTTTGGTGCGACCTCAGGATGAGATAACCAAATTCCATCAGGGGAATGAGCTTCGAGGAATCATAAAGCAAGTTATCATAAAAGTTATGCTACCAATTTTTTGATTATGCTGATATCATTGTAATCCATGTCTTTGGACAGCTTTTCAAGCAGTCCTGAACTTTATTTTAATGATTCGTCAGATTGAATTATGTGCAAAAATGTATGTTCTATGTATGTTCTCAAAAGTTATATAGCTTTAAAAACTTACAATTTTGCTGTCTGATATTTTTTATTCTTCAGCAGAACAGATTTGCAGCTAAAATTGTTGACCTTGGTGATTCATAAAATGAAAGTCATAACAATAGATTAGGTCTGTTTGAGAGTATGAAAATAAATAATAATATGTCACTGCATAGAATACATACAGGTCTTATAAGGAGAAAATATTGGTCTGTGCAAGGAAATAAACATTATTTATGACACACACACACACACACACACACACGCACACACACACACATGTGCCATTTAGATGAAAAAAAAACAAATAAAACATATCTATTAATTAATATTTGATGATTTACAAGCGTTTTCCATTTATTTCTATTTTTTTAATTGAGTTATAGGACACTTTAAATGTTAATTGTACTCATCACTTTAATACTGGTGTTATTGACATTTTAAGAATATATTGCATAATATGTTTCAATTATTGATATGACTAAACCCAGACCAAATATAATTTCAAACTACTAAATGTGTCAATGAAAGTGACAATGAAGGTTAAACTTCAAAAGTTGTACATTTCCTGTACATTTTTTTTATCACTTAATGTGATAGTAGCTATTGAGAACTAATAAGTCTTTATATCTAGTAAATAAGTAATTAACAAAAAACAAAAAAAAAAATGTAACATTATTTTTTAACAAAAAGCAAACAAGTAGAGAAAACAACTTGAACTTCTTGATAACATAAAAAACAGTAGCCCCTTTCAAACAGTGATACTGATACATCCTGAAAATTTTCAGAACTTTACCGATTAATTTAAAAAAGCGCTGCTCACATAGACAAAGACTATCTGACATTTTTCCGAAAAAGACCATTCACACATCCATTGCAAAATAGCAGTAAATTCTAACATCATTAATCAGAAATTGCCTTTAACGGTTGCGCTTGTATAAATATAATATAATAAAATATAATATAATAACACATTTGTTGATGTTTTCACTTTTATTTAAAGCTTTAGCATTCATGCAGCTGCTTTTGTCTTAGAGACATCCAAAGTTTTCCTTCTGTGTTCACACAGTGCACACTGAAAAAAATGATTCAAAGATTATTCCTTGCATTTACTAAATTTTTTAGGTTAAGTGGTTGTAAACAATTAATTTGGGCTAAATTTTAACAAACATTTCTGAATTTGTTTGTTTAAATTTAACCCATATACAGTTGCAATCAGAATTATTAGCCCCCCCTGTTTTTGTTTTTTCTCCAATTTCTGTTTAACTCATTTCTAATAACTGAATTATTTTATCTTTGCCACGATGACAGTAAATAATATTTGACTAGATGTTTTTCAAGACACTTCTATACAGCTTAATGTGGAATTTAAATACTTAACTAGGTTAATTAACCTAGTTAATTTACCAGTATTTTCAAAAAGGTATTTTTAAAAAGGGCCTGTTTACACATAATCTCTTTCCAGATAATTCCCGGTAATTTTCCGTCTTACCAATTTGGCCACCAATATATCGCATATGCCTACAATACTCTTCATTAATTGTTTTATCTTTCATCTTAATCTTTTATATTTGGGTGAACTATCCCTTTAAATTGTTTATTTGTGTGTGTGTGTGTGTGTGTGTGTGTGTTTCAGTTTGCTTTAGAGTTTCGTTAACTATTCAAAGCCTGTACAGGCAAAGAGAGGAAAAGAACGACAAGCTGCGTAATACATTAAGCCATCCAATGCTGCACTGGGACCCTGAGCGCCTCCATGACCTTGTAGATTGGCTGGCTATTTCTGCCCTACTTCTTCCACTCTGAAAGGGCTCTTCACTGTACGGAAGTGCTGCTGTGCCACATCCATCAGTGCATCAGATTAAAGGGAGGATAGCAGCTGTAGAGCACGATGGGAAGTTTTCTGAGCCCTCCACATGCATGTTCCTGACTCAACCTAAAACTGGGGCATTTGCTTTGACTGTAAGTTTTCTACCGAGTTACAAGTGGCGATGAAACATGACACATGAACTATTATTACACTGTACATTTAATACAGCACTTGGCTTGTTTTTAAGAAGGAACAATAAAGTGTCTAAAAATACACTTAAGCATTCGGACCAAACTGATGATTCATCTGCTCTAAACATTTCTCTTGCACATAGCAATCATATGGACCAATATAAACATGTGCTTTCAGTCAGAACAATGTGAGGGGGCTCGGTCAGTGACTCTTAAAGGGTCTTACATCACCTTCCTGAGCCCATTCATTCAGTACTAGAGAAGATCCACTCAGAGAAAGCTGTAGGTGTTACATCCCACAGCACAGTCATGTTATTTCACACAAAATACACAGGAGAGGGTCTTGCCAGTGGTCTTTTTGATAAGGTTAAGAACTATATGCTATTAAATTGGCACACTGCAGCCAAGAAAGAGAAATCCTTAAAGCCGGCTTAAGTGTACGCTTCCCTCATACAAAAAAAAGCCATCAGAAAATTAATTGTTTTGTTGATCTGCGATTTATAGTCATGTGTTCCAAAACCATCAAATTTTATATAAAAAATAAAAAAAGCTGCCTGGTTTTCAGACATATTTATATAAATTTGTCATATTCAATAGCAACATCAATTGGTATTTCATATCAATGCCAATTTTAACTTTAAACGGGTTAAGAAAACAACATATATGGTGGAATAATCCTTATTTTCAATCCCATCAAATGAAAACATTTGTTATTCTAATCAGTTTTGTCTAAAAGAAATGTTATCAGACCTTTAGAAGAAATGTTTTTTTTTAATGTAAATTATTATTCAAAACTATTACAAAAGTGTTTTTGTGTCCTTTTTAATACGTCTATTTACATCCAAGTTCATAAAACACAAGATTGATCTCAAACTTGCCGGTAGCTAGCTCTCTGCAGCTCTCACATGGTCGCTAACTGAAGCTAAGTACCTGGATGGTAGACCACATGGTAAAGCTAGGTTGCTGCCGGAAGTGGTGTAGTGAGGCCAACAGGGGGTACTCAACCTGTAGTCTGTGTGGGTCATCGTGCCCCAGTATAGTGAAAGGGACTATTAAACCGAGGTCCTGAATTGTTAAAAATCCCAGGATGTCTTTTGAAAAAAGCAATCAGCTGGTGTGCGGTCTGGGGCAATATGGCTGACATCGCATCATCCTGGGGCCTCATGTATCAACGCTGCGTACGCACAAAAACTTTGCGTACGCCAGGTTTCACGCTCAGAATCGCTCACGTTTGGATTTACTAACAATGAACTGAACGTGGGAATTTGCGCAGGTTCACGGCAGCTTTCTGGCAGGCGTACGCACATTTTTTGTGCGTGTCTGTTTTATTTCCATTGGCGACTCCTAGAGGCAGTTGTGTTAAATTATTCTCTACAAAGTGTCTGATCCTTGCAATGGCGTCTGTATGAGACGGGTTCATATAGTAGGTATGTAAGATTTCCATACCATACAGTTGACCAGCTAAACATTAAAGCACAATTTGCAGCGGTCGCCTGTTTTCCCAATGTAATCTGAGCTATCTACTGCACGCACATTGCTATAAAGACACTATGTGAAGATAAATTTGCATGCGTGAATCAGAAACATTTCCATTCAATAAATGTGCAAATAAAATATGATGCACAAACTTATTGATGATTCCTACTTGTCTTTCTCGTGATAAATAGTGGGCAAAATCTGATATGTAGCGGGGAAAAAAAAGAAGAATGAATTCATCAGACGCTGGATTCGAGCCGAGTTTATGCTCGAACGTGTCAGTACATGATCACATGCTTCTTATGAGGTGCGCCACTGAGACTGCGAAGGGTACTGCAACATTTTACAGATATAAACCACACTATTTCTTTTTTAAATGCACTCAGTGCGATGTTCAGACCCAACTGTGTTAACCGTATCAGCTAAACTCTCCCACTCTATTTTTTTCTTTTGTTGTTAATTCCGCCGAACAAACTTGCAAATAACACCGCTTTTCTCCGGTCTACCTCCGAAAGCAGCACCTCCATTTCACATTCTGTTCAAAGTTTCTCTTTTTGCTTGCTTTTGCCATTGCTTTTTCGTTGGGTTTTGACATTAGCATAGTCATTAGCATATTCATACGGGGGAGGAGGCAGGGAGGGGTTTTGTGCTCGTGCATGTTGCGCTCAGTTTCACGTTCATTCAGATGTACAAAAGAATATGCGTGAGATTCGGCGTACGCAGTGTTTCATACATCTGAATTTTTTTCTGCGTACGCACATTTACAGCTTTGTGCGTACGCAATGTTTTAGTAAGATTTCCACGCAAGTCTTCGTACATGAGGCCCCAGGTGTGGATGAGGAGGTTCCCCCAATGTGTAAAGCGCTTTGAGTGTCTAGAAAAGCACAATATAATTGTTAGAAATTGTTAATCTACATTTCAGCATCAGCTCTTTTTTTTACCAGGGTCAGAAATGGTTAGTTCATTGACCAGGGGCCTCATGTATCAATGCTGCGTACGCACAAAAACTTTGCGTACGCCAGGTTTCACGCTCAGAATCGCTCACATTTGGATTTACTAACAATGAACTGAATGGTGGAATGTGCGCAGCTTCACGGCAGCTTTCTGGCTGGCGTACGCACATTTTTTGTGCGTGTCTGTTTTATTTCCATTGGCGACTCCTAGAGGCAGTTGTGTTAAATTGCACTCTACAAAGTGTCTTTGAGCCTTGCAATGGCAGCTGTATGAGACAGGTTCATCTAGCAGGTATATAAGGTTTCCATACCACGTAGTTGACCAGCTAAACATTAAAGCGCAATTTGCAGCGGTAGCCTGTTTTCCAAATGTAATCTGAGCTATCTACTGCTCGCACATTGCTATAAAGACACTATCTGAAGATGAATTTGCATACGTGAATCAGAAACATTTCCATTCAATAAATGTGAAAATATAATATGATGCACAGACTTATTAATGATTCCTACCTGTCTTTCTCGTGATAAAAAGTTGGCAAAATCTGATATGTAGCGGGGGGAAAAAAGAAGAAAGAGTTCATCAGACGCTGGATTCGAACCGAGTTCACGCTCGAACGTGTCAAAACATGATGACATGTGTCTAACAAGCTGCGCCACTGAGACTGTTAAGTATACTGCAACAGTTTACATTTATAAACTACACTATTTCTTCTTTAATTCACTCAGTGCGATGTTCAGACCCATCTGTGTTAACCGCATCAGCTAAACTCTCCCACTCTATTTTTTTCTTTTGTTGTTAATTCCGGAGAAAAAAACTTGCAAATTAGACCACTTTTCTCCGGTCTACCTCCGAAGGGAGCACCTCCAATTCACATTCTGTTCAAAGTTTCTCTTTTTGCTTGCTTTTGCCATTGCTTTTTCGTTGGGTTTTACCATTAGCATAGTCATTAGCATATTCATATGGGGGAGGAGGCAAGGAGGGGTTTTGTGCTCGTGCATGTTGCGCTCAGTTTCAAGTTCATTCGGATGTACAAAAGAATAAGAGTGTGAATGTGAGATTCGGCGTACGCAGTGTTTCATACATCTGAATTTTTTTCTGCGTACGCACATTTACAGCTTTGTGCGTATGCAATGTTTTAGTAAGATTTCCACGCAAGTCTTCGTACATGAGGCCCCTGGCCTCTTAAAACCCCGCCTTCCAGAGAGTCTACTCTGCTCTGATTAGTCAGATGGCCAAGCCTTTTATGATTGGTCAATCACTTCCATTTAAGTCAAAATGCCTATTATGATATTTAAGTATTAGCTCCAGAGGCTTTCTCAGCATCTGTATACAATGAAGCATTGATTTTACTGCAAAAATTCAAGCAAGAGGCATAGGTTTGCATTAGGAAGACTTGTTAGAAACGTTTGTGCAGTAAGTAAGAGTGAAAATACTGACTTGTTTCAGTAATTCAGAATATTTTTTTTATTTTGGAGGACAATAACTTATTTTATTAAACATGTTGAGCTTTGAAACTTTGCAGGGCTTTAGCATTTTAGGCATGCAGACATGATCAAAGAGGTCTGCTTAAGTTCAAACCAAGAATCAGAGTGAAGAAGAAAGGTGATTTAAAGTGGTTGTTGATTCTATACAGGCTAGTCTGAGTATTTCAGAAACTACTGATCTACCAGGACCTACTGGCTCAAATGATTTCAAACTGGTTTCTCCAACATGACACCAACTTCACTTAACTCAAATGGCCTCCACAGCCACCAGATCTAAATGCATCAGAGCACCTTTGGGATGCTGGGATTTGCATTATGGATGTGCAGCCGACAAATCTGAAGCAACCATGTGATGCTTTCAAGTCAATATAGACTGAAAATTTAAAGGAATGGCATCAAAGTGCCATGAAGAATTAAGACAGTGCTGAAGGCAGAAATTAGTCCAATATATGAAGGTACAGTACTGGCCATGTTTTATGGAAAAGTCACTTATTATAATCTCAGATGTGTTCTTAATTCTACAATGGCATCTGAATGATTATAGTTGTCAATTATATATTTGCTTATGTTCATGTATAATCAAAACACACCTAAGCGTAACGACTTATAAAACAGAACCAAAAGTGAATATTTGAATAATTATACCTAATAATGTGAAGAAATCACTGAGGAAACTGTTCTAGCTTGCCCTCAAGATCATTCTAAAGCAGCGAGTTAAACTTTAAAGTTAAATAAACGGGTGAGCAAGTATTCCCTGTTTAAATATTTAGTTTGGGGAGACTGCAGCAGCCAGCGAACAGTCATTTACACAGAGCAAGGACTGAGATATGAGCTTGACATGTCCGGAAGAGAGTAAGTTGGAGAGAAACGGTAAGATAAATGTCCACGTTAGGTTTGTTTGGAAACATTTTGGCAGAAAACAGAAACTCCAACTGAGTCACACTTATACTCCACTTCATGACTGATAACCTTGTGTCATTATAATACAGCACCTTAAAGCTCTCAAGCACATTTTAAAAAGCCACTGGACTTTTTTAAAAATTATTTAACTTGTCAGATTAATAGGTTGGTTTCATCACCCATCTGGTGAATATATTACCAGAGACGTCTGACCTCTCAGCCATAAATGCTTTACCTACACTTCCTTCTTATGGACAAACTGTGTCAGGACTAACTTTCAACAGTTTGTCTTTAAAAGAGATATATTACCTCTGGACTAGCCTTGCACCTTTGAGATTTCAAAGGCCAGCAGTGGAAAAACAAGAACACGAGGGTCCATTATATTTGGACTTCACCCAGAAATGGACAACAATCTATTAGAGGAGAATAAAAGCTCTGGCTGCTATTAAAATAGAAGAAGTTTTAGGATTGACATATTAGGGAGGAGACTTTATCATTAAACAGCTGTTAAACCGTGAAGGGAAAATGAAATTCATTTGTGTTACTGCTAGAAATCCGCAAGATAGGGAAACAAGCATGGGACATGGTGGAAAATGGGCTAATTAAATTATAGATGCTAAAAGATTAGAGAATGGAGAAGATAGCACGTTAAATAGCGTGTCACTCTTTGACAATTATAGGGTTGAAAGGCACAAATCGAAAGCTGAAAAGTGCATTTAAAGTTCAATCTGATAATAAACTATTCCAAATAAAAAAGCCAGAGGGCTGTTCTGTAGAGGGTTGCTTTATCTGCTCAGTCATTTTTATACTGTTTGGGTAGTACTTTTGAATCCTTTCATAGATCAATAATGGCAGTTTTACATGTATAATGTTCAAAAGATACAAATGGATGCTGTTTAAATGATATCCCTATCCATTAAAGGGCACCTATGGTAAAAAATCTACTTTTTAAGCTGTTTGGACAGACGTATGGTGTGGGTATATTGTATAGACCGTCATATTGGGATGATATAAACACACACAGTCCTTTGTTTTCAATTTAACAACATAAAAACGGTGGACCAATTAGAGCGGTTTTGAGATCAACCGCAACTTGACGTATGAGTGCGGTCCCCCTGCCCACCAATATTGATAGACAGGCGCGCATTACCATATCCTCAGTTTGTTGTTTCACGTCCATCATTTTTTTTCACGTGTGAGTCAAAGCAATGTCACCAAAGAAACAACCTTGCTCTATTTTTAGATGCAAGGCTTATTGGGTTCAAAACAAGATCAACATTCACAACATGATAGCTCTCATTGGCGTCATTGTTTGTAACTTTAGGTGGGATTGCAAACATGTACTTTCCATTGCATCTTTCTTAAACTTCAGCTGTTTGCATTTCCCTCGGTCACAGAAGCTCCGTCATCTTAACTAAGTGCAGCTGTAAAGTGCGAGCGCGTTGCCTCATGTGCGTGCCTCTCCATTGGAAATAACAAACTTGCCTTAAGCAGGTCGCACACTAGAAGTGCCGGACAGCATCGCACCACGCAGCACCATGCATTTTAGAATTCTAAACATAGGTTTCTATCAGGGTACACACACTGGTGCCGCAAGTCGGAAGCTGTCCGACCCATCCGGTGTGTGACACCCTTTAGTTATAGCCTCAGTCAAAGTTAATTCAGTGTGCATGGTTATTAGTCTCGGTGTACAAGCTCGAAACTTTAAACTATCACACAGTTGGCTGTAAAACTATACAAAGACACAAGGGATTTTGTAGTCTGCTTGGTCTGTGTCCGAGTCATACATGTACGGCTGACTGCTGGTCCTCTCACTCATGTTGCTTCTCTCTGCCTGCCGGTCTGTTGCCATACACAAAGCGGGGGAGCTCTTGGCTCCGCCCCCTTGTTAAGTTATGTGGGAAGTCAAAACTAATTTTCATTTGAAGCAATACACTCCTAAAACAGCGACCTGCGTACACCCCCCCAAAATGACACTTTTTAACACATTATAATAAAAAAATCTGAATTGTGATTTGAACTGACTCAAATCACAATTCACATTCAGAAGTATAATATTAATACCATAATAATAATAATAATTATAAATAATATTAATATTAAATCTTTAAAAAGGGTTAAACTAGGTGCCCCTTAAAGTATTCAGAACAATAACTGACCATAAAGACAGACTTATTGTGAGAAACAGTATTGCTTAATAGCATTGATAAATATCAATAGCATTTTTTTGCTTTAAAAAAAACTACATTACCCATGATGCTGTAAAAAATTCCATCAATCAGAGAGCAGTGTCAAAAGGGAATTGTAGCTTAACTATCATAAAGCATTATAAATGACATAATTGAAATATATTCATTAAATTACCTTTGGCTTAATCCCTGATTTACCAGGGGTCACCACAGCAGAATAAACTGACCAATACTCTGATATATATTTTAAGCAGCGGATGTCCTTCCAGCCACAACCCAGCACAATGCTTGGAAACCCATCCAGTCTCTCATTCACAAACATACACGCTATAGCCAGTTTAGATCATACAATTCACCTATATGGCCACAGCCATATCACCTTGCAGCCCAAGACCGGTTACTCACTGAAGCTAAGCAGGGCTGAGCCTGATTAGTAGTAGCTAGATGGGAGACCACATACAAAATAAAGCAAATAAATAAATACTAGGTTGCTGTTGGAAGTGGTGTTAGTGAGGCCAGCAGGGGGCGCTCAATCTGTGGTCTGTGTTAGTCCTAATGCCCCAGTAAAGTGAAAGGAACACTATACTGTGAGTGGGCACCGTCTTTCGGATGAGACGTTAAACCAAGGTCCTGACTCTCTGTGGTCATTAAAAATCCCATGGCACTTCTCGTAAAGAGTAGTGAATGCAACAGTTAAAAAGTAGAAATACATGAAAAATGAGCAAGGTAATAAATCAGGACCTAAAGAGAGCGAGAAAGAAAGATGACTTTATTCTCTCATATTGGCTCCATAAATTCTCTCTGCACTTCAACAGTCCTCATCTCTCTAAATCTCACCCTGTGGTCTCTGCTTATTTACATTTCCCTCATATGAATTCAAGAAGAACGTTACACCCTACATGGAATTAATGGCCCAGGCAGCAGGCAGAAAGCGGAGCACACAAACACACACACATACTCGCACACACACCATTTTGGTGTGTTTATTTGAACTGCGAAAGATGGGGGATGGAGTGTTTGTGCGTGTGTATGTGTGAGGGACACTTGGACATGGAGAAGGTTGGGTGTTAAACTGCAGGTCCTGGTCCATTTCACACATATCTTCTCACTTAAATGAAGTGTGCTTGTTTCTGAGTGTCACACACAGAAGCTTCTCTGTACAGGACGTCCCAAAGACGGATCAGAGCACAGGGGCTAGATTGGAGTAGCACACGCTCCCCAAACCTCTTAGTCTTGGAATTAAACCCTCCTTTGTCTTTGCTAATTTTCCTTACTTAGCAGGAAGAGACCGAGGCACTGTGGGAATTGTCAGGCCAGATCTGATCCACATATGGAAAACAGCCCGTCTGCCACACAATGGCATTGACTGGAGCCGCTCCAAATCTCCGCAGTCTCCTTAAGCAAGCTGCCAATGATTAAATATGGAGATTATTCTGGGGTGGCTGTGAGATCCAGAGCTGCTAGACTTTCAGAAGAATTGTACTTTTAGTAACAGATTGTTACTTATATCAAACTAACACTTAAAAGTTAAGCTAAAAAATTACTTATCCCACAAATTGCTCTCATGCTATTAAAGACATTTCAAATAATATCCTGGCATTTAACAGTTTTGTAATAACCATGAATGGTGTCCAAGTTTGGTCCATAGGTTGTAACTCAACTCTCTTGTAAACGTATGTTGCTAGAAGCCATTACAACTGAGAAAGTTTACTTACCACAAACCATCCATTTACTTTAGAAGGCTTACATCAACTCGTTGTAGTTATATGGATTACAGAACTTTTGAAATAGACAAATGCACTTTTTGGAGCTTTAAAACATGGGCACAATCCATTGCAATTACAAAACTGGGAGTGAAAGAAGAAAGACTTGTACACTACCAGACAAAAGTCTTGTCATCAATCCCAGTTGTAAGAGCAACAAATTATATCTTGACTTAGTTGATTATTTGGAAAAGTGGCAGAAGGTAGAGTTTTCCAATGAACCATCTGTTGAACTACATCCCAATAATCACAAATACTGCAGAAGACTTATTGATACTCGCATGGACCCAAGATTCTCGAAATTAGTCAAGTTTGTTGAAGGAAAAATCACGGTTTAGGGTTACATTCAGTATGGGGGCATGTGAGAGGTCTGCAGAGTGGATGGCAACATCAACAGCCTGAGGCATGAAGACATTTGTGCTGCCAATTACATTACAAACCACAGGAGAGGGCAAATTCTTCAGCAGGATAGCTTCTTCTTAAACTTCAGCCTCCACATCAAAGTTCCTGAAAGCAAAGAAGGTCAAGGTGCTCCAGGATTGGCCAGCCCAGTCACCAGACATCAACATTATTGAAGGAGGAGCCATTGAAGATGAATTCAAAGAACCTTTGGGGGACCTGCAAAAACGCTTTCTTTGCCATTCCAGATGCCTTTATTAGTAAGTTATTTGAGTCACTGCAGAGATGTGTGGATGCAGTTGTCCAAGCTCATGAGAGTCATACACAATATTAAATCTATTTCCACTGCACCATGACTTTATATTCTATACTGTACATTATTTCTGATAAGTGACAAAACTTCTGTCTAAGAAATCAATCAAGCTGATTATATGACCATGTTTTATTTTGGTAAAATAAGCGTAATCTAGAGGCCTTTGCCTTCTATATAAGCCACTTCTGATACTAAATTATCAACTAGAAGTTAAGTTGTTGTTCCTAAAACTTGGATAGGCGACAAGACTTTTGTCACGTAGTGTACACATACTGTAGAATGGCTTGTGGATGAGTAAATTGTTTCTCTTTAAAATAGCTAGACCTTGTCATAAAAATGTCAAATGTTCAGATATTTCTGTCATCTGCTGAATAACAAAAGAACCTATTTTTAAAGAATGTGTTCATGATCCCTATTGACTTTATTTCTTTCATATTATATAAGTAAACAGGAATGATAGACTCTATTCTTCAAATTTTCTACTTCTGTTTTCAAAAGAAAGAAAAAAAACTGATTTTCTTCAAAACATGAAGGTGAGTATATGATGAAAGATTTATTTTTTGGATGAACTATGGTTTTAAGTGTCTTAAAACCCCAAACTCACATTCTGATGTAACACACCTGCCTTTTCAGAGCTATTTTCTATCCCTGCTAATTGCTGGGTGAAAGTCATTGAAATCTGAAATAACTCACAGTTCCCTCTACGGACGCCTGAGAGAAGGTAGGCTGTAATTCTGCTGTGCCATATCAGAGCTGTTTCTTAAACCCCCAGCATGTGGGCGAAGAAGGGACATAAATAGCACACTTTCACTAAACAAAAAAGAGCCATTTAAAACACTGAATCTAATAGGCAAATGTACTGGAACATTGAAAGAAACACTGCTACACTTAAAGGCGTCATTAATAAGTGTTTGACTGAGCTTTTACTTCGAAAGATTTCAGTTTAAAAATCACAATCCTAATGAATAACAACACCATGTAGCATAATGAAAAATTCAATCCAGCTTGTCTGCACCCCAGCGGCTCTTGACTTGATGTAATTACTGATTAAAATGTTAAAACCATTTAGCTTGTGGCTGGAATATGTAATCACTCTATTTTATCATTCACGGCTGGTGCCGAGAGACCAATCCGACAAATGCTGCATCTGTCACCCCTTCCGGCGATTCGTCACTGTGCGGGCGTAACAAGTCAGAGGATATGACATAATTATCCCATTTTGTTCGTTTGTGCTGAACTCTAGCTATCGTGCCCTGAATTTGAACTCATAAACACAAAGAAATGCAACGGTCAGTGTCAAAAACACAAGGCAACAGGAGAAAAGGGCACTGTGTCTGTTTTCATCAAGCTTATCGTGAATTACCATCTTCAGGCCAGAGGTCAGTAGCATAACAGCTAGCATGTGTGTTCTGTTGACACATGTTTGATAACAAGCACTTTTACCATTACATGTCTTGTACAATAATACAAATGCACTTGCTAACGTAGAATAACAGCAAGCAGCATGAGCTGGCAGAAGAGAAGAAAACATTACAATTATGTTAAAAAGGCAAGGACATTGTTTTATATTCTAACAGCATCCTGGCTAGACCAACAACACTTCTCTTGCATCGTCAGCTATCTTTGATATCATTAAGCGCC